>NW_026575724.1:0-34781 GCF_028641065.1 Leucoraja erinaceus | reverse complement strand
AGTCCGTGCCAAACACGTATTCTTCCCCCTGGTCCCATTACCTGCTTTTCAGACCATAACCCTCCATTCCTTTCTCGTCCATATAACTATCCAATTTATTTTTAAATGATAAAAACGAACCTGCCTCCACCACCTTCACTGGAAGCTCAGTCCACACAGCCACCACTCTCTGAGTAAAGAAGTTCCCCACTCATGTTACCCCTAAACTTCAGTCCTTTAATTCTCAAGTCATGTCCCCTTGTTTGCATCTTCCCTCCTCTCAGTGGGAAAAGCTTATCCACGTCAACTTTGTCTATCCCTCTCATCATTTTAAAGACCTCTATCAAGTCCCCCCTTAACCTTCTGCGCTCCAAAGAATAAAGCCCTAACTTGTTCAACCTTTCTCTGTAACTTAGTTGCTGAAACCCAGGCAACATTCTAGTAAATCTCCTCTGTACTCTCTCTATTTTGTTTGACATCCTTCCTATAATTAGGCGATGAAAATTGTACCCCATACTCCAGAATTGGCCTCACCAATGCCTTGTACAATTTTAACATTACATCCCAACTTCTATACTCAATGCTCTGATTTATAAAGGTCAGCACACCAAAAGCTTTCTTTACCACCCTATCTACATGAGATTACACTTTCAGGGAACTGTGTACAGTTATTCCCAGATTCCTCTGTTCACCTGCATTCATCAATTCCCTACCATTTACCATGTACGTCCTATTTTGATTTGTCCTGCCAAGATGTAGCACCTCACACTTATCAGCATTAAACTCCATCTGCCATCTTTCAGTCCACTCTTCCAACTGGCATAAATCTCTCTGTAGACTTTGAAAATCTACTTCATTATCCACAACCCCTCCTATTTTAGTATAATCTGCATATTTACTAATCCAATCTACCACACCATCATTGATGTACATGACAAACAACAGTGGACCCAACACAGATCCCTGTGGCAACCCCACTAGTCACTGGCCTCCAACCTGACAAACAACCATCCACCATTACTCTCTGGCATCTCTCATTCAGCCACTGTTGAATCCATCTTGCTACTCCACCATTAATACCCAACCATTGAACCTTCTTAACCAACCTTCCATGAGGAACCTTGTCAAAGGCCTTATAGAAGTCCATATATGCAACATCCACTGCTTTACCCTCATCAATTTCCCAAGTAACCTCTTCAAAAAATTCAAGAAGATTAGTCAAACATGACCTTCCAGGCACAAATCCATGTTGACTGTTCCTAATCAGACCCTGTTTATCCAGATGCTTATATATATATTATCTCTAAGTATCCTTTCCATTAATTTGCCCACCACTGACGTCAAACTAACAGGTCTATAATTGCTAGGTTTACTCTTGGACCCCTTTTTAAACAATGGAACAACATGCGCAGTACGCCAATCCTCCGGCACTATTCCCATTTCTAATGACATTTGAAATATTTCTGTGATAGCCCCTGCTATTTCTACACTAACTTCCCTCAATGTCCTAGGGAATATCCTGTCCGGACCTGGAGACCTATCCCCTTTTATATTTGTCAAAAGTGTCAGTACTTCCTCTTCTTTGAATCTCATAGTTTCCATAGCTACTCTACTTGTTTCCCTTACCTCACATAATTCAATATCCTTCTCCTTGGTGAATAACGAAGAAAAGAAATTGTTCAATATCTCCCCCATCTCTTTTGGCTCTGCAGGTAGCTGTCCACTCTGACTCTCTAATGGATCAATTTTATCCCTCGTTATCCTTTTGCTATTAATATAGCTGTAGAAACCCTTTGGATTAACTTTCACCTTACTTGCCAAAGCAACCTCATATCTTCTTTTAGCTTTTCTAATTTCTTTCTTGAGATTCTATTTACATTCTTTATACTCCTCAAGCACCTCATTTACTCCATGCTGCCTATAATTATTGTAGATCTCCCTTTTTTTCCGAACCGTCCAATTTCCCATGAAAACCATGGTTCTTTCCAATTTTTACTATTTCCTTTCAACCGAACAGGGACATAAAGATTCTGTACTCTTAAAATGTCACCTTTAAATGGACTGCATTTCTCTTCCACATCTTTCCCATAAAACAAAATGTCCCAATTTATTCCTTTTAAATCCTTTCGCATCTCCTCAAAGTTAGCCTTTCTCCAATCAAAAATCTCAACCCTAGGTCCAGTTCTGCCCCTCTCCATAATTATATTGAAACTAATGGTCCCGAACTGTTCCCCAAAGCATACCTCTGCCACCTGACCCGTCTCATTTCCTAACAGGAGGTCCAGCACCGCCCCTTCTCTAGTAGGTACTTCTATGTATTGCTGCAAAAAGCTATCCTGCACACATTTTACAAACTCCCTCCCATTTCAGGATTTCTTGGACCCGTTCAGACACATCCCTGACCCTGGCACCAGGGAGGCAAACTACCATCCGGGACTCCTGTCTGCGTCCACAGAATCGCCTATCCGACCCCCTGACTATAGAGTCCCCTATTACAATTGCCCTCCTCTTCTTTTCCTTACCCTTCTGAGCAACAGGACCAGTCTTTGCGCCAGAGGCCCGGCCGCTGTCGCTGCCCCCAGGTAGTCTGTCTCCCCAACCCTTACTCAAGCATGAGTACTTATTTTCAAGGTGTACAGCCACCGGGGTACTCACCAGTCCCTGCCTCTGCTCGTTGCCCTTCCTAACTGTGACCCAGTTTTCTGTCTCCCGTGGTCTTGGAGTGACCACCTCCCTGTAACTCCTATCTATGACCTCCTCGCTCTCCCTGAGCAGACAGAGGTCATCGAGTTTCTGTTCCAGGTTCCTAACACGGTCCCTTAGGAGCCCCATCTCGACGCACCCGGCGCAAATGTGGACGTCTGGAGGTCACTCAGACCCCATGACCTCCCACATCTGACATCCAGAACAGTAAACTGCCCTGGCCCTCATTCTCCCCCTTATCCTGGACACAATACAAAGCCTTACCCGGGATACAAGCCAATCAGCTGCTTCCTCTAGTCCTGTAATGGCTGCTTCCTTTAGTCTGTTCGACCAATCAGAGGCTTCCACCAGCCCCCTTAATTTGAAGTGTGATCTGCGAATGGAACGTTGCAGATTTTGGTTCCTCCTCCCTCACCAACGTCTCTGGGCCTCTGTTGAAACAAGCCCCGCGATGGGTTTTTTAACTCACCACACGAAGGTCGTTCCTCCCTCACCAACGGCTCCTGGGCCCCTCGGATAACGGAAGACATCCAATGCTAGAAGTTCTATTTAATTCCACCACTCTACTTTAATGCAGATGACCAACTCATGCAATGGTTCACAAATCAGAGGACCATCTATGGAAAGGTCACCGCACTTGGAACCAAAACAGGTTCTGCTGGCAGCACACAATGTTCATTCAAGATTTAACGGGAAAGCTCGGGAGACGGACAAGTCACTCGCACAAATAACATAAATGCCGAGTACTTGTGGGAACTCTTTATCTACCCCCCGTTATATCATGTGATATCGTGCTAGACCACGACCACTTCACTCTGGTTACATCTTGCGTCAAGTCTCCCCGTGAGAAAGCCCCATTAATGAGAAAACAGAAGTGTTTTCCTTTGAAGGAGGAACTAAAGAGCAAAATCGATCTGGTGCTAATATTTCTGAGGCTGAATTACTGAAGGGAAACGCTTCAAATCATCTTCCAAAAGTCCAGATCTCTGACGAAGAAATGTACACATGCACCGTGTTTATCGTCCCTGAAAGTGCCAGTCGCACGTGTTAGGTAAGATTAACGATAACATTCAGGAATATAATTCCAAGGAAATGGTTTGGAAGTTTGAAACTAAGGATGAACAGGGATTTGGATTCTCGATGTAAAGGAACCGCTTGGAGGTAGTGATCATAATATGATTTGTTTTAATCTGCAATTTGAGAAGGAGAAGGTTAAATCGGAAGTGTCAGTGATGCAGTTGATCAAAGGGGACAATAAAGGCATGAGCGGGTAGTTGGCCAAGGTAGACTGGAAAGGGATCCTAGCAGGAACAGCAATGGCAGGAATTTCTGGGCATAATCCGGAATACGCAGGATCATTTCATTCCAAAAGGAAGAAAGATTCTAAGGGGAGTAGGAGGCAACCGTAGCTGACAAGAGAAGGTAGGGATAGAATAAAACTAAAAGAAAAGATGTATAACACAGCAAAGAGTAGCCGGAAGCCAGAGGATTGGAAAACTTTCATAGGACAACAGAAGGAAACAAAACGGGCAATACGGGCTGAAAAGATGAAGTATGAAGAGAAGCTGTCCAGGAATATAATAGGCCTTTTTCACGGGGCGACTTGATGCAAGATGTAGCCAGAGTGAAGTGGTCGTGGTCTAGCACGATATCACACGATATAACGGGGGGGGTGGACAAAGAGTTCCTACAGTACTCGGCATTTCTGTTATTTGTGCGAGTGACATGTCCGTCTCCCGAGCTTTCCCGTTAAATCTTGAATGACATTGTATACTGTCAAGTGTAATTAAATCATCACGTGGCACAAATGATGTCACTTTTTATTTTCACACACTATAAATATCCTCCCTTGGTTGAATTGGTATATACACACAAAGCAGAGTTTTACTGTGTATGTGGGAGACACAGATGGAGTGAGCACAGTTACTCGGTCTTTACTGTGTGTGGGGGAGGGGGAGAAATAGATGTACATTCACAGAGGCAGAGTCTCTCAGCCTGTGTGAGAGGGAGGGAGGGAGGGAGGGAGAGAGAGAGAGAGGCACTGACCACCGGGCTGGTTGTCGGGGCTGGCGTGTTGCATTTCACAGACCGAACTTGGGACGGGACTGGAGTTGGGAGGGAAAGGTGGGGGAGTCGAGGGAGAGGAGGGGGAGACAGATGGGGGTGTCTTCATTTAGTGGCGGTGGGTGTCTGTCACTGAAACAGGCAGGTGAGATTTCACATCTACCTTGTGTGTGCCTCTCTCTCTCTCCCTCCCTCCCTCTCACACAGGCATGAATGGATGAACTCCGCGGGCCAGGCAGCATCTACAGAGGGAAATGGACAGGCGATCCATTCTTCAGGCTGCCTTATGTCTCTCTCCCCCCCTCCCCCCAACTCCCACCCACACACACGAATGCTGGAGAAACTCAGCGGGTGCAGCGGGGCCGAAACGTTGTCTATTTCCTTCGTTCCATAGATGCTGCTGCACCCGCTGAGTTTCTCCAGCATTCGCGTGTGTGGGTGGGAGTTGGGGGGGGGAGAGAGAAATAAGGCAGCCTGAAGAATGGGTCGCCTGTCCATTTCCCTCCGTAAATGCTGCCTGGCCTGCGGAGTTCCTCCAGTCATGCCTGTGTGAGAGGGAGGGAGGGAGAGAGACAGAGAGAGAGAGGCACACACAAGGTGGATGTGAAATCTCACCCGCCTGTTTCAGTGACAGACACCCGCCGCCAGTAAATGAAGACACCCCCATCTGTCTCCCCCTCCTCTCCCTCGACTCCCCCACCTTTCCCTCCCAACTCCAGTCCCGTCCCGACCCCCTGGGAAACTGAAGGGAGCAACAATTAATTGCTGCCTTCCCGCTGAGTTAAAGAGTTCCCACGGTAGTAAGACGATGTTAGTTGCGCCCAAGTTTAAATTTCCAACGTGTGTTTCAGAGTAAATCAAAAACTGTCTGAATCAGCAAGTTAGACAAAAAATGCTGGAGTAACTCAGCGGGCCGAGCAGCATCTCTGGAGAAAAGGAATAGATTCCATTTTTGGTCGGGACCCTTTTTCGGGATGATTGTATGGGGGAACTGGAAGCAAGAAAAGACCAGGTCAAATCAGGGCCAACAACAGATGACCTCAGCAGGGTATTTTGTAGAGGGGTCCCGACCCGAAATGTCGCCTAACCCTTTCCTCCAGAGATGCTGCCTGACCCACTGAGTCACTCCAGCACTTTATGTCTATATTTGGTTCCCTGATAGGCCAATTGTTGGCTAGGGATAGTGTGATCCCAAGAGGGAACCAGCGTTGCAAACCTTGGACTGGTTAACCGACATTTACTGCATGGGGGGGGGGGGGGGGGGGGGGGGGGGGGCAGGAGGGGGTGGGCGGGGAAGAGAGAGAGAGTGAAAGTGACCTAAAATTAAATCATTCAATGTTCATAGTGAACACGGACACAGAATGTTGGTGTAACTCACCAGGTAAGTCAGATCTGGGAAGAAAAACATAAAAAGCTGGAGTAAGTCAGCGTGTCAGGCAGCATCTCTGGAGAAAAAGTATAGGTGGCGATTCGAATCAGAACCCTTCTTCAGACATCCTAATTGGAATTGAGTCTGAAGATGTGTCTCGTCCCGAAACATCACCTATTTTTCTCCAGAGATGCTGCTTGACTCGCTGAGTTACTCCAGCTTTTTGTGTCTGTCTTCGTTTTAAACCAGCATGTGCAGTTCACTCCTTACACGGGTCTCTAGAGAACATTGATTGGTAGCGTACCGGACCCTGCTTCGGAAAGGCATCGATCGCTGGTCGGCGAGGACTCCGAGCTGTATCTCTCAAAGAAGTACATGTGAAAAATTTCTCACGGACCATAATAATGCGGGACCTTTCAGTAAAGTCCCTTTTAAAGATTATAATTATTTTCTTGAATCTCATTAACATAACTCATGAATAAGTTGATGTCCATATGCGGATGCAAATCTTTATTTTTTAAATTCAATCCCACAGAAGACAATTTTTACTCACCTTCTGTCCCCTCTGTCCAGCTTCCGGGTTCACCATTCGCAGGAGTTCCCACGGTAACCGTAAGAGTTATTACGGATATCGCACTGGCCACTACGTGCATATAATGTTGCAATATTCAACCACAAGTGTACAAGTCACTCTTGAAGAAATTCAAGCTTGTTTGAATTTTCTCCCGAGTCACTAAGTTACACGAGCCTGCCGTTAGCGCCACGGTGGTCCACGAATGCCGTACGGTTATCGCAAGAGGTTCCCACGATGTTCAACTTTGGTTAACTCTTGCGTCAAGTCGCCCCGTGAAAAGGGGGTTTAAAGAAGGACACAGTAAAAGCTTCTTTAGATATGTTAAGGGAAAAAGAGTAGCAAAGTCAAATGTGGGTCCCTTGAAGGCAGACACGGGTGAAATTATTATGGGGACCAAGGAAATGGCAGAAGAGTTGAATAGGTACTTCGGATCCGTCTTCACTAAGGAAGTCACAAACAATCTCCCAGATGCACTGGAGGACAGAGGATCAAAGGGGGTAGAGGAACTTAAAGAAATTGTCATTAGGCGAGAAATAGTATTGTGTAGGCTAATGGGACTGAAGGATGATAAATCCCCTGGGCCAGATGGTCTGCATCCCAGGGTCCTCATGGAGGTGGCTCTAGAAATAGTGGATGCATTGGTGATCATTTTCCAATGTTCAATAGATTCAGGGTAAGTTCCTGTGGATTGGAGGATAGCTAATGTTATCGCACTTTTCAAGAAAGGAGCGAGAGAGAAAACGGGAAAGTACAGACCAGTTAGCCTGACTTCGGTGGTGGGAAAGATGCTGGAGTCAATTATTAAAGAGGTAATAATGGGACATTTGGATAGTAGTAAAAGGATTAGTCCAAGTCAACATGGATTTATGAAAGGGAAATCATGCTTGAAGTAAAAGAAGTACTGACACTTTTGAAAAATATAAAAGTGGATAAGTCTCCAGGTCCTGACAGGATATTCCCTAGGACATTGAGGGAAGTTAGTGTAGACATAGCCAGGGCTATGACAGAAATACTTCAAATGTCATTAGAAACAGGAATAGTCCCCGAGGATTGGCGTACTGCGCATGTTGTTCCATTGTTTAAAACGGGTTCTAAGAGTAAACCTAGCAATTATAGACCTGTTAGTTTGACTGCAGTGGTGGGCAAATTAATGGAAAAGATACTTAGAGATAAAATATATAAGCATCTGGATAAACAGGGTCTGATTAGGAACAGATTCAGCATGGATTTGTGCCTGGCCTAAAAAAGGTGTCTAAAACTTAGAGATTGATATATATAAAAATTGCCAGAAAAAAAGAGGGGGACAGATGGTGTATTGGTTTGTATCAATGTCTCGGGAGCGTGGAACCAAGATACGTTGTGCAATGGGCAGGATGCACTCAAGGAAAAAAAAAAAGTAAACAGACAGAGACAAGTTGGGGAGAAAAAAAAAAAAGGGGGGGGGGGGGGGGGGGAGGGGGCAGAAAAAAAAGTTCAAAAAAAAGAGAAGGAAAAGAAAGGGGAAAACGTCCATTTGTTGGGGAAATAAGGGGGGTAAAAGGGTCTCAGCAGGGATTGTGTGAAATTGGAAAAGGTCATTGGACTAATCTTCTTGAATTTTTTGAAGAGGTTACTAGGGAAACTGATGAGAGGGTATAGCAGTGGATGTTGTCTATATGGACTTTAGTAAGGCCTTTGACAAGGTTCCTCATGGAAGGTTGGTTAAGAAGGTTCAACTGTTGGGTATAAATGCAGGAATAGCGAGATGGATTCAACAGTGGCTGAATGGGAGAAGCCAGAGGGTAATGGTGGATGGTTGTTTGTCGGGCTGGAGGCAGGTGACTGGTGGGATGCCTCAGGGATCAGTGTTGGGTCCTTTGTTGTTTGTCATGTACATCAATGAGCACGATTTCCCTTTCATAAATCCAAGTCAACATGGATTCATGAAAGGGAAATCATGCTTGACTAATCTTATGGAAATATTTGTGGATGTGACAAGTAAAATAGGTGAAGGAGTGCCAGTGGATGTAGTGTATCTAGACTTTCAGAAAGCCTTTGATAAGGTCCCGCACGGGAGACTGGTGACTAAAATTAGAGCACATGGTATTGGGGGTAGGGTGTTGACATGGATAGAAAATTGGTTGGCAGTCCGAAAGCAAGGAGTAGGAGTGAACGGGTCCTTGTCAGAATGGTTGGCAGTGGCGAGTGGAGTTCCGCAAGGCTCGGTGTAAGAAACATAGAAAATAGGTGCAGGAGTAGGCCATTCGGCCCTTGGAGCCTGCTCCACCATTCAATATGATCATGGCTGATCATCCAACTCAGTATCCTGTACCTGCCTTCTCTCCATTCCCCCTGATCCCTTTAGCCACAAGGGACACATTTAACTCCCTCTTAAATATAGCCAATGAATTGGCCTCAACTACCTTCTGTGGCAGATAATTCCAGATGTTCTCCACTCTCTGTGTAAATAATGATTTTCTCATCTCGGTCCTAAAAGATTTCCCCCTTATCCTTAAACTGTGACCCCTTGTTCTGTACTTCCCCAACATCGGGAATAATCTTCCTGCATCTAGCCTGTCCTTAAGAATTTTGTACGTTTCTATAAGATCCCCCCTCAATCTTCTAAATTCTAGCGAGTACAAGCCGAGTCTATCCAGTCTTTCTTCATATGAAAGTCCTGTCATCCCAGGAATCAGTCTGGTGAACCTTTTCTGTACTCCCTCTATGGCAAGAATGTCTTTGCTCAGATTAGGAGACCAAAACTGTACGCAATACTGCAGGTGTGGTCTCACCAAGACCCTGTACAGCTGCAGTAGAACCTCCCTGCTCTTATACTCAAATCCTTTTGCTATGAATGCTAACATACCATTCGCTTTCTTCACTGCCTGCTGCACCTGCATGCCTACTTTCAATGACTGGTGTACCATGACACCCAGGTCTTGTTGCATCTCCCCTTTTCATAATCGGCCACCATTCAGATAATAGTTTTCTTTCCTGTTTTTGCCACCAAAGCGGATAACCTCAAATTTATCCACATTATACTGCATCTGCCATGCATTTGCCCACTCACCCAACCTATCCAAGTCACCTTGCAGCCTCCTAGCATCCTCCTCACATCTATCACTGCCCCCCAGCTTAGTGTCATCCGCAAACTTGGAGATGTTGCATTCAATTCCCTTGCCCAAATCATTAACATATATTGTAAATAGCTGGGGTCCCAGCACTGAGCCTTGCGGTACCCCACTAGATTGAAAAGACTAGGCTTGTATTCACAGGAGCTTAGAAGGATGATGCAGGAAAATGTTCCCAATGTTGGGCAAGTCCAGAACCAGGGGCCACAGTCTTAGAATAAAGGGGAGCTCATTTAAGACTGAGGTGAGAAAATACGTTTTCACCCAAAGAGTTGTGAATTTATGGAATTCTCTGCCACAGAGGGCAGTGGAGGCCAAATCACGGGATGGATTTAAGAGAGTTAGATGGAGCTCGAGGGGCTAGTGGAGTCAAGGGATATGGGGAGAAGGCAGGCACGGGTTATTGATACGGAACGATCAGCCATGATCACAATGAATGGCGGTGCTGGCTTGAAGGGCCGAATGGCCTCCTCCTGCACCTATTTTCTATGTTTCTATGTTTTTATGTTTCTATGCTGCACGATCTGGACCGAGCTTCCCCATTCTTTTTCTCTCTGGAGAAAGGGCGGGGAGCCCGCAAGCAGCTCGTAGATGATGGCTCCTCTGTCACTGATCTGGAGAGAATTAGTGCCTTGGTCAGGTCCTTTTATGGGTCCCTGTTCTCCGCAGGTGGAGTCAGCGGGGAGGCTCAGCAGGACCTGTGGGAGGGTCTACCGATTGTAGATAGGGAGTTGGTCGATCTTCTTGATGGCTCCTTCTCACTGGAGGAGTTAACACGTGCCCTACACCAGCTCAGGAGGGGTAAGTGCCCCGGGCTGGATGGGTTGATGGAAAAATTTGTCAGAGCTTTCTGGGATATCCTGGGGGGTGATTACATGTTGGTTCTGGGGGAGAGCCTGGTGACCGGAGAGATGCCTCTCTCGGGCCATAGGGCAGTTGTTGTCTTGCTGGCCAAGAAGGGCAAACTCTGCATGCTGAAGAACTGGCGCCCGGTCTCTCTCTTATGTACAGAGTACTAAGTTTATGCACTGGCAATGACAAATCGCCTGGGCTCCGTGCTGTCTCAACTGATTCATCCTGACCAGTCCCATACTGTCCCTGGTCGGTCCATTCAGGATAACATCCACCTGGTTAGGGACCTGATTCATCTAGCCCAGGGTACTGGTCAGTCAGCTGCGTTTCTGTCTCTTGATCAGGAGAAGGCTTTTGATAGGTTAGAGCATGAATACCTGTTCGGGACGTTGCAAGCGTTTGGATTTGGACCGCATTTTGTGGCCCAGGTCCGCCTTTTGTATGCTGCAGTGGAGTGCCTTGTGAAGGTTAATGGTGCGTTGTTGGTTCCCTTTCATTTTGGGAGGGGGGTCCATCAGAGGTGCCCCATGTCAGGTCAGTTGTACTCGGTCTGTGTGGAGCCGTTCCTGTGTCTTCTTCGGAGGAGGTTGACAGGCCTGGCCCTTATTGGCCCGGGGATGGAGGTGGTTCTTTCGGCATATGCCGATGATGTACTCCTTACGTTCACTGGTGACCTGGTGACCTGCGGAGGATGCATGACTGCCAAAGGATTTTCTCGGCTGCATCTTCTGCCAGGATTAACTGGTGCCGACGACTCACCTCACCGTCGCGGAGCTGGCCGAGTCCAGAGCGGGTGGAGCGGTGGTGGAGCACTGCTGCTGCTGCGGCCTGACCTCCAGAGATTCGGAGGCTGCAACTGCGGGTCTGGCGGACGGCGGCACCGGGAGCCCGCGGGTCCCTGGAGGGAGACCGCTTTTCAGGGCTCCCGCAACGGCGACTTCTCCCGCCCGAGTTACGGGGTCGAAGAGCTCCTGGAGCGGGGCCTGACATCACCGCCCAGCGCGGCTTGGAATGGCTGCGGGACTTTGCGAGCGCACGCCGGGGGCCCTAACATCAAGACCTGGTGAGCGACCTTGCACCACCCGGCGTGGCTTTAATGGCCGCGGGACAATCGCCATCTTCAGCCGGGGGCTTTGACTTTGACTCTGACATCGGGGGGGGGCGGAGAGTGCAGAGGAGAGATAAGTTTTTTTGGCCTTCCATCACAGCGATGTGATGGATGTTTATGTAAATTATGTTGTGTCTTGGGTCTATTTTTTTGTAATGTATGGCTGCAGAAACGGCATTTCGTTTGGACCTCAAGGGGTCCAAATGACAAATAAATTGAATCTTGAATCTTGAGTAAGCGTTCTGGACTTTTAGTGGGTCAGTGGCAGGTAGACTCACTATCGGAGGAGATGACAATGTATGCGTGGAGCACCACGCACCTCCTCTATCTGGGGGTGTACCTGAGCCCCACTGACGATGCTTGACCGACTGGCAGGAGTTGGAGATGAAAGTGGTTGCCCGGCTGGGACGCTGGTCAGGCCTGCTTGGAGTTCTTTCCTTTCAGGGGAGGGTGTTGGTCATAAACCAGCTGGTGGCCTCCATGTTATGGTACCGGCTGGCTACTCTTATCCCGCCTTCCATTTTTGTAACTGCTTTACAGAAAAAGCTAGTAGATTTATTTTGGGGAAATAGGAAGCACTGGGTTTCTGCAGCGGTCCTGAGTCTCCCGTTAGAGGAGGGCGGCCAGTCCTTGGCATGCGTGCGTACCCAGGCGGCGGCTCTCCGTCTCAGGACTCTGCGGAGGTACACGTATGTAGAGAACCCCGCCCCCCCAGATGGCACGCTCTGGCCACGTATTTTTTCCGTCGGGGTCGTTGACTAAGGGGGGTCTCGCGGCTCCCAGTGGCGGGCATCAGTCGACCCGCCCTAAGGGGCTTGCCTAGTTTCTATCAGGATGTGCTAAGAGTGAGGAATACGGTTGTTTTCAGCCAGCGTGTTGCTCCACGAGGGGAAGGGGGTGTTGCGGCTGCGGGAGTGGCCGGTCCTCACCCTGTCATGGTGGGTGTCGAGGAGAGGCGTGCGCCTAGAGTGGTTCTGACTGAGCTATCCCCCGCTCTGTCGGATTTGCTCATCGGGCCTAGGCTCCGGGATATATCTCGGGCACCAGTTCCACACAACCTGAGCCGCCTTTCGGAGATGACCAGCGTGCCGTTTTGTGATGCGAAGAGACGCGCACTGTACAGAATGCTCCTGCACATTCTGCACCTCCTTGCCTTCGTCTCCCGTCCCGACACACCATGGCTGACGGTGTTACCACCCAAAGGCGGAGGAGGTCCCCAGTGGGGATCCCTCTACAAGGGAGTTGTCCCCCTTTACATTGGGGAACTGGGGTGGAGAGTGCTGCGCAGAGCGGTGGCGTGTAATGAACTTTTGAGTCAGTTCACGGGCTCGTCCGCCGCATGTATTTTCTGCGGTGAGAAGGAGACCGTGTTCCACGCGTGTATGGAGTATGAGAGGTTACTGCCCCTGCACCAATATCTGAAGCGGTTGTTCCTCAAGTTCTGGTTGCATTTTAGTCCCACGATTCTAGTGTTTGGACTTAAGGCAGGGAGTGGGAAGAACCGATTGGGGGGTGGCACCTCCCTGTAGGTTTGCTCCTGGGCCTGGCCAAGATGGTCATTCGCGGGTCCAGGCAGCGGGCGGTCGATGGTCAGGCTAGAGTCGGATGCTTGCCCCTCTTTTGGTCCTATGTCCGTGCGCGTGTGTCCCTAGAGAGAGAACACGCGGTGTCCACGGGGACTTAGGAGGCCGTCCGTGTGCGCTGGTAACTGCGTGGGATTGAGAGTATTGTAAACAATGAATGCACTGTTGTACTATAATGATTATTTGTTGTAGTGTAATTTCTGATTATGTTTTGATGCGTTGTATCATATGACTGTGTCGAATAAAGTCTTTGAAAAGAAAAAAAAAAGGGAGAGAGAGAGAGAGGGAGAGGGAGAGATGGAAGAGAGAGAGGTAGAGGGGGAGAGAGAGAGGGAGAGAGAGAGAGCAGTGGTCTCTGACCAAAGGTCCTATAGCGGAGCTGAGCTGTAGGATCTTTGCTGAAGAACATTCTCGATCTTTCTGCGCCTTTTGAAGAACATATGGGTGGGTTAACGTACCTCGTGGAAAACTGTGCATGCGCGTTGACAGCAGCTGCATTAATCCAGAGCGGAGGGGGCATGAGGAAAGGCATTGTGAGGTCAGCAGCTGGGCAACCTCAATGTTTTTAAAACATGTCAGTTTGGTTATAAATGTTATTAAATATGTTGGGAAATAATTGACTAAATTTATAGAGGATTGGGTTTTTGAAATCATAAGGAAAATTTCTACAGGCCTGGCCCCCCAATGCAACCCGTTCCCTAATGCAATATTCCACCACTCACCCATTCCCTCAAAGCAACATTGCACTACTCATGCATCGCCTCCAACCGCGCAGGCATGGCTCATTTCCCCTCATCCCCAGCCCTCTCTCCTCCTCCTCTTCTTTCACCTCTCCTCCTCCCCTCCCCAATCCCTCCCTCATGTCTCCCTCCCTCTCCTTTCCCCTACCCCCAGTCACTCCCTCCCTCCTTCCCTCCCTCCATTCATAAAAAGCAGTATCTGCAGTTCCTTCCTCCACAGGTCATTCATTGTTAGCTGTGGTTTAGATCCCATTGACTTGGCGATTGGACCAGTTCGCATCGTGTGTGTGTGTGTGTGTGTGTGTGCGTGCGTGCGTGTGTGCGTGTGTGTGTGTGTGTGTGTGTGTGTGTGTGTGTGTGTGTGTGTGTGTGTGTGTGTGTGTGTGTGTGTGTGTGTGTGTGTGTGTGTGTGTGTGTGTGTGTGAGAGTTACTGAAACTCTGTGCAAACAACTCGGCCACCCTGCAACACGACTCTCCCTCCCTCTGCCCACTCCGGCTCAGCTGCGGCCCGCTCGGCCCATTCCCACCCACCCGCTGCTGCCGCTCAGCCCATCCTTGCCCTGCCCACCCCCTACCTGCCTGCCCGCTCGCTGCCGCCGCTGGGCCATGGCGGGTGGGGGGGATGCAATCGGTGTTCCAAGAGTTTCAATGAGCTTGTGGAGAAGATCTCCTTCGAGAAGGCCGTGAGGGTGTGTCATCGCTACGGCGGCGGTGGAATTTGGGGGACGGGTAGACGGGACCGTCATTGCTGCAGAGGTCAGGTGGGGGAGAGAGGTGAGTGATGAGGGAGTCATCACAGGACCAGGGCCTCCCGCGGCCACTGCCGGTGGTGGGGGAGGCGATATAAGTGAGGCGGGACAGGCCGCCGCCAGTGGGGCAGGAAGGGGCATCGCAATCCCAGCTGTGGCATTGACTGTCAGGAAAAGAGACCAATCTGAGTGGCGCTGACTGAAGGAATCTGCGCACGAGCGGTTTTAAAGATTTTTAACCTCAATAACTTTTACAAAATACCACCGATCAGAATGAAGCTTGTTGCACTTGCAGCACATGAGAACGATGAGTAACCTGGCAAACATCTAGTGTTATCGCGTACTGTTTTTGCGCAAATAGAAAAACCGCACACCTGTTGCACTCAGTGGCTCCCAGCCCCAGCTGCACTCATCGGCACCTGGCTACTCATGGTGGTCACTGCCCCTACCCGCGGACACAGCACCCGCGAACACAGCACCCGCGAACACAGCACCCGCGAACACAGCACCCGCGAACACAGCAGCCCACGAACACAGCAGCCCACAAACACAGCAGCGGCCACCCACGAACACAGCACCCATGAACACAGCAGCCCCCCCGAACATAGCAGCCTTCCAGCACAAGAACAAAGTTTTAGTTATGTACTAGACCAAATGCAGACCCATTGGGTCTGCTCCACCAATGCACCCGTTCCCTACACGTAGCCCCCATGGGAGGTGATGTCCTCCAACTCAAGCCGTTCCTGATTCCAGCACTCCCCTGCCTCCCTCAGCAGTGGGCTTTAAAAAAAATTCCAATTGCACTTGCCCCGCCTGTTGCAATAGCAATCTGCCCTCCCCCTCCTTTGAGGTGAAAAGTTCAGAGTGTTTCTGTGTCGCAACATTGTATCAAATTGTTTTGGAAGCTGGCAGGAATGATTTTAACAGTAAATATCTTGTGAAAGTAAAAGCCCTGTCCCACTGTACAAGAGCTCTCCCGAGTTTAAAAAAAAATCAAACTCGTGGAAGCACGTAGAGTGTACGCAGGAGTACGTCGGAGCGCGAGGACGTCTCTTAGCGGCTCGTTACACTAACGGAAGGTACTCGGGAAATGCGGTAAGCTCGGGAAGAATCGTGAAACTTTTTCAGCATGTTGAAACATGTCCACGAGAGCCCCGATTACCTACGCGCAGCCATTACTGTAAATCTCCAATTCAAATCAGGGGAAACCCGGGAGTACTCTTGAATGAACTTGTGCAGTGGGTCAGGGCTTTTAGCATTTTTAAAGCTTTAATCGCGAATAGCGTGAAATATAGGATGAATTCTTCAGTGAAGCTGACCACTGTTAGCCGAGCCATTGTGACATCATCAGTGAAAACTGGTTGTTTTAAATTCAGTCTTGATGATTTTAAACTATAATCAGTAAAGGGGGGGGGCGTGGGGAAGGGGGGGGGGGGGGGTGTGGTCGCTGCAGACGCAGCTCACCCGCACCTTCAGCTTTTGGCCACACTCACCAGCAGGTCGAGGAACAGCTTCTTCCCGGCGGCTGTCACTCTACTCAACAACGTACCTCAGTGACTGCCAATCACCACCCCCCCCTGGACACTTATTATTATTTATTCAAATCATTTGCTATGTCACTCTTCCAGGGAGATGCTAAATGCATTTTGTTGTCTCTGTACTGTACACTGACAATGACAATTAAAATTGAATCTGAATCTGAATCTGAATCTGAGCTCCCGGTTCCACTCCGACTTCACCCAGAGGCCTCCGGTTCAATTTGCTCTCTGCCTGCATGCATCTCACAGGTTCAGCCCCACGTCCGGAGCTTTATTCTCCGTGGAAGACCAATCTGCTGATCTCACGATTTTTTTAAACATTCATAACTTTTTTATTATTTCATCGATCGGAAAAACCTTGGGGCGGTTGGAGTAGAGGAGGATGGTGAGTAAGATGGTGAAAAAATAATAGCGATATTTGGTAGCTTTTTTCTAAAAGTCGTTTGCAACGTAGACAGGAAGTGGTCAAAATGAGACTTTTGGTAATAGTATAGATATGATATATGTGTACATATATAATTATATATATATATTAAATAGATGAATGGACGGACGGACAGACAGACTTACAGATTTACAGAGACAGACGGAAAGACAGATTTACAAATTGACAAACAGACAGATTTACAGACAGACAGACACATTTACAAACAAACAGACAGACAGATTTACAGACAGACACACATATAATTTGCATTGAACAGCTCTATCACTAATCTAAACTAAAACTAAAGAAAATGTGGATGATTGACTTATCGAGTAGCTCTTATTAATTTCCACTAAATTTATGTTGTCCATGAGAGACACATAGCATGAAGGAACTGCATGTGCATGTTTACACTGAAGATATATACAGACTAGACTAAGTGGGACCCGTTGGGTCCCAGCATCACACGGAAGGGCTGGTCACCCAACGCAATATTCTAGCTCCAATTCCAATATTGCTCGCCAGGGGGGGGGGGGGGGGGGGGGGGGGGGGGGGGGGGGGCTTTCTGTTGCGCTCGTATGGGTGTTGTGGGTCAAAGGTACTGGTTTCCTGAGGCCAAGTATAGACATTGTGGGCCGAACATATTCTTGGGCTGGGAGCTCAGTCACTGAGGCCTGGCAGTACAGTCACTCGTTCATTTTGTACAATTTCATTTTGTGAACACAGTCACTCGTACAAATTCATTTTGTGAACACAAACTTTTTAAAAAGGCGAGGCAAACAATTGGGCAGCAGCCACCTGACAACCAAAATTAATTTTGTGAACACAACCTTTTTAAAAAGGCGAGGCAAACAATTGGGCAGCAACCACTTTACAGCCGCATCGAGGGGACTCACCATGGAGTAGATGTGCGTTCAGTGTTATTCGCAGCTCAGAGAGCCGTGACCCTCTCGCTTCCTGTGTCTGGCAGAGGCTGAGTGAGGGACTACACTTCCGGGGTTTATAATCCCTCCGCCCTCCCCCCTGCCGCCAGCGGGGTCAGCTGAGAGAATGAGCAATTTTTTTAAAAACATTAATATCTCTCTGCTTTTTCATCAATGGGAAAAATCCTCTGGTCCTGGAAGGCGGAAGGGGGCTCTGAGCGAGGTGGCCAAAAATGACGGCCCTAGGTGGCGGCATTCTCTCAGAAATCGCAGCACAGTGCGCCAAAAGCGGTCAAGATCAGTCTTTTAGTAATATAGAAGATGCTGGAGTAACACAGAGCGTAAGGCAGCATCTCTGGAGAGAAGGAATGGAGGCATGACTTTGATCGTTAGTAACAGACTGTTTGCATCGAACAGAGTGAGTAAAACATTACAAGATGTACAGAACACCCCTTGTTCAACTAGGTCCTCTGCCTGCACATAATTCACTGAAGAGCATGTTTCCATGATTCACCTTTTGATCAGAAAAGATGTAAACACAGCAGTATCAATTGAAAAAAATCACATCTCCGCAGAGGTAAGAGATTAAAGAACGTCCCCCCCCCCGACATAAAATCAAGCTAAAGAACACTAAAACATACATTTAACACATTGTAAAAAAACACCAAAGAAGGAAGGGACTGTTGGCAAGGCACCCATTGCTGGCACCGCACGGTGCTTTCTTATAATAACCATATAACCATTACAGCACGGAAACAGGCCATCTCGACCCTTCTAGTCCGTGCCGAACACGTATTCTCCCCTTGTCCCATATACCTGCGCTCAGACCATAGCCTTCCATTCGTTTCCCGTCCATATAACTATCCAATTTATTTTTAAATGATAAAAACGAACCTGCCTCCACCACCTTCACTGGAAGCTCAGTCCACACAGCCACCACTCTCTGAGTAAAGAAGTTCCCTGAGTAAAGAAGTAAAGAAGTAACCCCTCATGTTACCCCTAAACTTCAGTCCCTTAATTTTCAAATCATGCCCCCTAGTTTGAATTTTCCCTACTCTCAGTGGGAAAAGCTTATCCACGGTTTCTTGGTGTCTACATTGAGGCGTTTTGTATTTTATTGTATTGTATTCAAATTTATTGTCATTGTCTCAATTTGAGACAACAAAATGAATTTCCCTTACAGGCAGTATCATAAAATCATAAAAAAGAATAAATAAATAATAAATAAATAATAAAACATATTAAAAATAAAATTGAAATTAAATTATAAAAAAAGCACAAACACAGAAAGTCCACAACATAACATAAATGGCACCCAGGTGAGGACGGCACCATAGTCCAGCCAGCCTCCCCTCCGTGTTCATCCGTGGTCTGGGCCTTCTGAGCACCCGCAGTCGCGGCCCCGGGTGGCCCGATGTTCAGGCCCTCACGCCGGGCTGGTGGAACGCCGACGCCGAACCCCGACGGTGAGCATCCTCCTCCTCAGCGGCCCGGACCTCCCGATCAGCCGCCTCCCGCTGCCGGAGTCTGCAGCTCCCGAGTCCGCAGGTCGAGCCGGGCAGAGTCGCAGGACCCCGCGTTGTTGATCAGCGCCGCCCGCGTTGGGAGCTCCGCAAACCACAGCTCCAGGATGTCGGTGCAGCAGGTCCAGCACTCTGGGCTCCAGACGGCGACCCCTGGTAAGGCATCGCCAGCCCCGCGATGTTCCAGCGCTGTCCCGCCGCTGCTGGAGCTCCGGTCGACCCCGGCAGGAAAGGCCGCGCCAATCCAGGTAGGTAGGCCGCTGTGGGGGGAGGGGGGGGGGGCGAGGACGCGACTCGAATAATAGTCGCGTCCTCACCAGGAAGCGGCTGAAGGACGGTATCCCCCACACCGTGCCCTCTTCCCCCACATAAAGACACCAAAAAATTTTTAAAAAAACACACTTTAACATAACTAAATAAACAAAAAAACAAAAAGATACCGGGCTGTAGGTGGAGGCTGCTGGCATCAGCGCCACCGGAAGTACAATACTTGTTGCACTCAGGGCCGGCCTTAGGAGGTGCGGGGCCCAATTCGGAACAATTTTGGTGAGCCACCGGTTCCCAGCCAAGGTCTGTCAGCCCAGTTATTTAGTATATATTATGAAATTGTACACTAAGGTGCTATGGATTATACACTGTGTGAATCTCTCCTGCTCCCTCCCGTTTGACTGTCAGTATCTCCGCTGGCTCTCAACCTTTACCGTAGCAGCTAATTACCATTAAACTGCATTATGTGATTGGACACAATGCCCTTGGAGACAGTGGTTGATTGAATGGGAGGAGACCTATTTGTTGATTGGAAGGGAATTTTAAGGCAAGCTGGTTGGTGATTGGACGCAACCTCTTTGACCAGCGATTGATTGGCCGCCAAATAATCAGGCACAAAATAATTGACAAATAGGAAAACAAACATCGCTGGTCAGTGCGAACTCAGTGACTATCTGGCTGTATCTCCAAACTAAACAGTATAACATGCAGGTACATTCATTTAAAATAAAATTTAGTGATTTTACTTTGGAGTCACGTGAGTGACTACGTGAAAGAAGCCCGCTATGACGCATGCGTGTCATATCGCATACACGCATTCAACGAGTCAGACGTGGGAGACGACGTCTCCCTAGAGAGAAATGCAAAGAAGCAGGTAAGAGACTGCAAAAAATTTTCCACTTACTTTGCAGGTAGGAAATACAAGAAGCTGCAGGAGCTGGAGAAGAGACTGCAGAAATAGTGCAGCCAGAACCAGCAGCAGCAGTTAGCGCGAATCCTCTGGAGGGGATTCCCAAACGGCTATTTTTAGCACAGAACAGCTGTGCCCGACGTCGCTCCCCGCACCGGCAAGATTGACTGCTGCCGGGCGGGAAACAAAGCTACACGGCCCGGGGAGTTTCTAGACCAAGTCGGGTCTATTTTTAGATGCAGTCGCTAGGGGCTCCGCAGCTGATTGAAGCAGCTGCACCACCCGGGAGAGAGAGAGCTGACATCGGGGACAGCAGCCCATGGACCTGCGCTACGGGGTCCGTGGGGCTGCGGGAGGAAGGACGTTCCTCCGAAAACGGCAGGCTGAAAACCAGTACAGGTAAGAACAGATTTCCCTTACCTTTTTGGTGCTTTTTTCCAGACGTGCCTGCTGTATTCTGAAGAGACTGGTGTGTTGCTGAACAGCAGGCAGCCAGCTAAGGACGTCAGGGCACAGCCACAGGTCGTTACTGGTGTGAGGCTGAACAGCAGGCAACCAGCTACTGATGTCAGTATAGAGCTGAAGGGCTGCCAACACAGGGTTTGCTGTTGTTTAATGACAAGCAGCAGGCAGCAATAAATGTCGGCACCAGCATCTCCCAGAAGGGAGCGAGTGCCAAACTTCACCCTAAATGGGTAGAGGTGCCCGTGAGTACCAGGACCAGGGGGAATGGTCCAGTGCCCGTAGGCATGGGGACGGGCTGTGGGATATACCGCGTGCGACTAGTGCCCGAGAGCACCAAGGTCGGCAGGAGCGGTCCCATATATTAAGCACCCGCGAACACTAGTGCCCGAGAGCATGTAAGTCAGCTGGAGCGGTTTGCTGGAGTAAATTTCTCCATAGTGGCAGGCTCCGGGATTGGAGGATAGCCACAGTGGGCAAATAATATAAGTCCCACAGCAGTTTCCCATATGGGCTGCATGAAATGTCAGACGCCTCTGAGGAGGGTATCGAAGGTCTGACGGGGTAAAGCCTGAGCAGGTGATGGAGCCACTGTCCCCTATTGAAGGGGGGGAAAACAACCTGCCGAACATGATGAGCAGTACTGCCAGCAGAACTCATGGAGAATGATTTCGAGAAGGATGGCTGTGAGTATTGAAGGACTGTGAGTCCACCCATTAACTTCAAGCTAATATTTTGCTGAAGTGTTGGCAAGGGTTCTATACCCCGGGAATATTGTGGTGCTCTCAATGTAGCCATTGTTACAGGTGCATTTGCAGACGTGTTGGGAAGGCTGTAATACTCTGAAAGGTCTCATGGCGGGCATACAGCTTTGGGCCGCATGTTTTTTTTTTTTTTTTTTTTTGTACAAAATTACAAAATTAGTGACCTTAAGGATGCCATTAGCACTATTTTTGAAATGTGTAGTTGAAGGGCCATTCAGCCAGCTCTAGACCCTAGTTCGCTATACTATGTGAGCAAAGGGCTATAGACCCCGTTATTTGGGGGGGGGGGGGAGACCTGTCTAAACAGGTAAAGAATTGGCGTGGTGGCTTGACTTTGGGGCTGATTAAAGCATCCAAAGGATTTCTGGGGAAGACATTAACCTTATGTGCATCCTAAGAGAGGTAGTGTGTTTTTTGTAATTATACTACAAAGAATTGGGCAGAGGTACCCAGCAGCAGCGTCCTGTTTAGGGTTTGGCCGGGACGACCACTGTGGAGATGCAAACTAACATTAACCTTTAGGCTCTCCACAACCGCATATGAAACCAAGGAAAATAACTTGGTTACCACCAATAACCATGGAGGTAGGTGAATTTGGGGCTCCAGTATTAATAGGGAGCACGGAAGTTGGGGGGATATTGCAACTTCATGTTGATGCTTGGTGTAATATATCCATGGACAGATATATCCTTAGCAGTTTTAAGGGATATCTGATAGAGTTCTACACGAACAAAACCCTCCAGTACATAACCGGATAGATATACATGCTGGTATGAAATAAACTAAACCTGAACAACAGGATTTGTCTCAAACATCTTTATTAGAAATAAGAAAGATGGGGGATGCCGTATTATTATGGATTATCAATACTTCACAATGTTGTGCAATATATTCATTTTAAAAATGGATATGTTTAGCAGTGCTAAGATTTAGTGTGCAGCAGGCTAGTCTATGGGAAGTATTAATTTAAGATCCTTGCTATTCAATATCAAACTGGGGGAAAAATTTTAAACCAGTGTTGGGACTGCTGCAACACCAAAATCATAGAATTATGGTATAGTTGGATGATATCCTTATTGTGGGAATAACTTAGGAATCGGCATGTTAGGCAGTGGTTGCCACTAATCAATTGTTTGTGCAGCTGGGATGCATTGTCCATCCACTTAAGTCAAAATTGACACCATTAACACATTTAATATGTTAATGACTTACTAATATGGAAAGCCACAGAGGTCAACTCGGCTGTGCTATTACAAACAGATGCCAGTGCAATTGGTTATGGTACAACTGATACCATCTCGAGCTATGGGGAAGATGGAATATATAAGAAGCTAACCTACATAACACTAAGGGTTAGAAATGTTAAGTGCATTTCATGGGCTAAAATCTTATTGCTCAGGAATGAAACTGCAGCATGGTAGATGGTAGATAGATAATACCTCGGTGATGGCATATTTAAGTCATATGGGTGGAAAGATATCACCAGCTTGTGATGAATTGGCAAATTAAACTTGGGAATGGTGTGTCCAAAGGAATATTTGGTTATGGGCTACGTATCTACCAGGGATACTAAATCAGTGGCAGACACCAGGCCACGAAAAATTATTGGAAGTACTAAATGGATGTTGGATAGATGGTATTTGCTAAAATCAGTAAAGTAGGTAAGGCCGGATATTAGAATTGCATCCGGGGTTAAATCACCAGTTACCGAGGTATGTATCATTGATACCAGATCCTGAGGCAGAAGCTACAGATGCTGTTTCACTGCACTAGGGGAGGGTTTTTTCATTTATGTATTACCTCCTTGTCTATTTTATAAATTTGGGGTACGAAGGGACATTCAACAGGAATCGGCATCGGGGATGTCTTAGTACCTGATTGGCTTACCCAACTATGGTTTTCCGGGGTACAGGACATGGTGCTGGAACTATGTATAACGGTAGACGTAGTCCTAAGTTGCTGGTGCATCCAGTAACTGAGGATAGCTATCCATGTCATAGAAAATATTGATTTAGTAGGTTGTAGACTCTAAAACACCGCTACGGGACATGGGGCTATCAAAAGAACTGTGGACATGATCACAGCAGCACGAAGAAGGTCTACTCAATAACAGTATTTAGGTCATATTAAAATGGACTAATTACTGCCATGATAACTTTCTGGACCACAGAAATAAGGATGTTCCGGGGGTGCTACAGTTGCTTACCAGCCTGCAATATGGAGGACTGTGTTTCAGCACGGTGACTAGTGCCGAAAGTGCATTGTCAAGTCATTAATGGCAAGAAACAGTAAGACAGTCTGTGGGATCACATCCTCTGGCAGTTAAAAATTTTTAGAGGATATGTTAACACCAAGCCACCAAAAAATAAGATACAACTATATTTGGAATGTAAGTGTGGCTTTGATCTTGCTAAGGAATTGGTCGCCGGCTACAGCATTAAATCTGGATAACTAACTAGAAATGGTAATGCTGATAGCGCTAGTCACAGTGCATAAGCTCCAGTTATTGCTAAAAGTAAGACTGGATGGCTTCACTATTGCGGCACGAAGATTGGGGGTGTGATCCAGGACCGTATTATTAAACAAAATAGGCCAGGATTAGCGGGGCAGGTCATAGAATTGATGGCCTACCCGGAGGACAAATGCCTCTGTATAGTAAAGTACGGTTTTGTTATACAGTAAAGGAAAAGGCTATCAGAGGCAAGGAATTGGCGTTTAATCAGCTATAAGATACTGTACCATAGAGTGTAACTCAGACCATTTCGCGGTGGCTGAAATATGGGTTATGATAGGCGGGAGTGGACAATAACACATTTGATTATCACCCCACCAGGGCTGCAGCTACATCTGCAGCAAAACGCCTTGATGTATCCATGGACCTAATCCTCAGGATTGCAGGATGGTTGTCGGAGAAAACGTTTCAGAAATGTTATAACAAACCAGTTAGCAGTATGGGAACGTTTTTCGGGGAACAATTTTAAGTTCTGTATGATAATTTATCCCTGAAGAATACAGGGTTATGATTTGAATTAATTCGATATTATTTATCATTTCCATTAAATAATTGGTATGAATGTTTTGAATATAATTAACAATTTCTCTCTAACTACCAAGGCAGTTGTGAAGCATGGACTCGTTTCCACGGCATGAGGTCACAGAGCTTTGAAATCTTTCACGTAGTCACTCACGTGACTCCGAAGTAAAATAGTAAGATTAAACGAGAACTTACCAGTTTGAAGTTTGATCTTTATTTTATGAGGAGGAACGTTGAGGGAATACGTGCCCTCCGCTCCCACCCTCGAATGGTCATATCTTAAACTGGTATCTCTTTAATAATCTTATTATTTTAGGTCATTATAGTGTATCTGTGACCTCACACCGCTGCTTTGAAGGATGACACGCATGCGTCGTAGCGGGCTTCTTTCACGTATTCCCTCAACGTTCCTCCTCATAAAATAAAGATCAAACTTCAAACTGGTAAGTTCTCGTTTAATCTTACTATTATTTCACATGATTTCTCACTGTGTAAAGCTGAGTATCTGACCAATTTCTGTTTAACACGTTTGGTCTGCCGTGAGCATTTTTCTCTCCCAAAACAGTTTATATCTAGCAATACGATCAACGAACAAGACAGCAGTTGGACGCAGTCGTGCGATTAGCAAGCGATTGATAAGATTTGATGGGGAACCCTGAGCTTTTTTGCACTAGTATTAGGGTTAATTTATTGAATTTATTCATTTCTGATTTGTTCTCATACAATCTATGAGTATTGTGTTTGCATGCCTGTTTTTCTGCTGCAAATAAGAATTTCATTGTTCTGTTGTGGGTACACATGACAATTATACATTCTTGACTCCTCTTCACTCATGCATTTGTGCAATAGAAAACGGGTAACCATAGCACTCTTCACCAAGATAAAGAGTCAGCAGTTAGTCAGGAAGTGACTAGTCACCTCCAAAGAGCAACCCTTTGTTAGGTGGCTTGACTCAATATTCCTCCAGCAGTTTGTTTTTTTTGCTCAAGATCTGCAGCATCTGCAGTCACTTGCGATTTAATACCATGTTCCGCTGTGATCTAACTAATGGATGGCCCATGCTGAAGCACACGCAGCATTGAAATGCTAATACGACAATTAGACAATAATACGACAGTGGTTAACTGGCCCCTTCTTGCGGTCCAAAGCCCTCAATCATTGTTTTAAGAAATTCTCAATGTGTCATCAATGCATCGATCTACATTCCTCAGTAAATGTAATTGTGTTTTGATCAAGTATTAATGACGCCATGTGAATTTTATTCAAAGGAACGAGGCGTCATTAATACTTGTTCAATACACAATTTCATTTACTGAGGAATGTGGATCGATGCAATGATGACACATTGTATAACTACTTGTTAACTACTGGCTGTTAACAAATCGTTTGTGTCTGATGGCCGTGCAGCAATTGTTATACATGTTCGTTTAAAAAAAAATCCGGATGGTGATTGTATTTAAAAAAATCTTTATTTAACAAAGCAAATTTGTATTTCCGTATGAAATACGGAACATTAGTGCAGAGCCCACCCTAGGAGTGGGGCCCAATTGGGAGCAATCGGTCCATTCGGCTTAAAGCCGGCTCTGGTTGCACTCATAGCATAAGGTGGCCATCAAGTGTTATTGGTGAAGGCCTGTCATTGTATCACACAGACCAGACTCCACACCATTGACTCTGTCTACACCTCACGCTTGCCTTGGAAAAGCAGCCAACATCATCATAGACTCATCCCTTGATATCCTTGATCACCTTTAGAAAGTTTCAAAAGTCGAGACTCACACAAGTTGAGTTTGGCCAGGATCTCGATAGGGGATGGGGAGGAAATTGGGAGAAGACGATGAATTAATTTGGAACAGGAAAAGGTGATAAAAGTGTAAAATACTGAAGCTACAGCAGGTGTGGAGAGAGGAGCAGAGTTAGAGGTTGTAGCTGTCACCAGAACTGGAGCAGATCAATAATAATAATAATAATAATAATAATAATAATAATAATAATAATAATAATAATAATAATAATAATAATGCTGCTGCTGCTGCTGCTGCTGCTGCTGTTTAACCACTTTAAACACCTGTGTTTCAGGTAATGTCCAGGTCTAGTCAGTACATCGCTGCCCCCTACCTACCAAATGCGGTTCTTCTCAGCACAGGTGACCTTCTGCAGAGGAGGACATCTGACAGATGGATTTCCGCAGTGAGTGAGGCAACAATTAGTTTGTTAACAAGTCTTTGGAAAATTAAAATAAACTTATTTTAGCATTATTGACAGTGCGCCAAACACGATGCCTAGTGTTTGTAGAGTTGTGGATGTAGCCCAGTCCATCACACAGACTAGACTCCTCAACATTGACTCCATCTACACTTCACGCTGCCTCGGAAATACAGTCAACATAATCAAAGACTTGTCCTGCCCCGGTCATTTTTTCATCTCCTGATCCACAACTGATCTCATCTGTCTCTACATGATCCACATCCCTCCATTCCCTGTACTTCTAAAAGCGTCTTAAAATCCAGTATCATCGACCCTGGCAAAGTGACTCAAGCCCCCACCACACTGTGTAAAACACTTGCCCCACACATCTCCATTTAACATTTTCCTTCTCACCTTATAACTATGCCATCCTGGAAAAATGTTTTTGACTGTCTACCGTATCTATGCTTTTCATAATTGTGTATACTTCTATCATGCCTCCCCTCAACCTCTGTTATTCCAGAGAACATACAATACAATACAATACAATACAATACAATACGGGTTTATTCGTCACATTGCACATAAAGTGCAAATGAAATGAATATGTCAGCAGCGATACAATGAGAAAGAACACACAATACACAATAAGAATTTAACACAAACATCCACTGTGGTGGAAGGCACAAAAATTGGCCAGTCCTCCTCCATTTCCCCCCGTGGTCGGGACCAGAGTCCAGAGCCAGTCCATAGTCAGCTCTTCCCCACCAGAGACCGCGGCTTCAGGATGGTGTAGGCCGCAAGCCGGCGGTCGAAGATTTAAAGTCCCGGCCGCGCCGCAGTCAGAAGCACCGCAGACCGCAGGGCCGGCGGTCGAAGCTCCCCTCCAGGGATCCCAGGTGATGGTAAGTCCACGCCGGGTCCGCTGTAGAAGTTGGCCGCGGGCCGGCGGTGGAAGCTTCTTCTCCCCGGGTCCCCCACGAGGGATCTCGGGCTGCGGACGCCGTGCCAGCTGGAACTGCAGACAGGCTTCCGGCAGCCGCGGGCCAGCGAATAGGAGCGCTCCCCCCCGGCGAGCCCCAGCGAGGGCTCGCCCGCTCCACGCCAAGAGTCCACGCTGCGCCCGCCGCTGAAGCCCCGGGCGCGTCTCCGGGAAAGGCCGCGCCGATCCTTGCTGTTAGGCCACGGGGGAGGCGACCTGGAAAAAGTCGCCTCTCCGTGGAGGAGGCGACCAAAGCAGTCCCCCCCCCCACCCCACCCCCACACAAAACACACCGAGAAACATCAAAAACACATTTTAAAACATACTAAAAAAACAAAAAAAGTTGGGAAAAAACGGACACGCTGCTGACAGGGCGCCGGCTTGCAGAGCCCCCACCGACCAGACAATCCAAGTCTGTGCGTCCTCTCCCTCCAGCTGAAACCCTCTAATCCAGGCAACATTCTGGCAAATGTCCTCTGCACCATCTCTAAAGCCTCCACATCTTTCCTGTAATGGGGCAATCAGCACTGCACACAATAACTCCAAGAGCAGTCTAACCAAAGTCCTATAGAGCAGCATCATGACTTCCTGACTCTTACATGCAATGCCCCAAGCAATGAAGGTAAGCATACCATACACCTTCTTTACCAGCCCATCCACCTGTGCTGCCACCTTCAGTGAACTATGAACTCTAACTCCCTCTGCACATCATTGCTGTAAAGTTCTTGCCATTAACTGTATACTCTCTCCTAACATTCAACCTCCCAAAGTGCAACACCTCGCACTTGCTCGGGTTAAACTCCATCTGCCATTTCTCTGCCCATTACTTTAGCTGATCTATATCCCACTGTATCTTCTGACAACCTTCCTTACAGTCTACAACTTCTACAATTTTATACAATAGACAATAGACAATAGGTGCAGGAGTAGGCGATTTGGCCCTTCGAGCCAGCACCGCCATTCACTGTGATCATGGCTGATTTTGATGTCGTCAGCAAACTTACTCACCACCCGTCTACATTTACGTCCAGGTCATTTTTATATATCACAAACAGCACAGGTCCCAGCACAGATCCTTGCGGAACTCCAATGGTCACAAACCTCCAGCCTGGATATTCACCTTCCACCACAACCCTCTGTCTTCTATGAACAAGCCAGTTCTGAATCCATACAACTAAGTCATTGTGAATCCAGTACTTTGGCATTTTAAACAATGAAAGTACCCCTTGGTTGACAAAGTAATGTTCGTTTAGTTACAATAACAGGTGGAATTTACAAACCATGTCAATTGTTCTTTCTTTTCCACAGAAACACTGAGTGCGAATCCCACAGACAGAAGATGCCATGAACAGGAGCCGACAGTCACTGATTTTCTTCACCCACCCAGATAACGATGCAATGATTGCCTGTTGTGATGGTTTGGACAAACACCCACCTATCTCCTGCATCCAGTACTTTAAGGATAAACACCCTGATTTGGTGAATGTGGCTCTCTATCCGTAAAGTGATGGAACAGGGAGGAGACAGCTGGAGAATCGTGAAGTTTTAGACATTGTGGTGAAGTAAATAAAACTGTTTCTTACCAAACATCAACTAACATCAAACAGAGGATCACATTTATTGTAGGAAGGAGTCGCTGATGCTGCTTTACACCAAAGATAGACACAAAATGCTGAAGTAACTCAGTGGCTCTGACAGCATCTCTGGTGAAATGGAATAGGTGACGTTTTGGGTTGGAGTCTAACGAAAGGTTCCGACTCGAAACATCACCTATACCTTTTCTCCAGAGATGCCGCCTGACCTCCTGAGTTTCTCCAGCATTTTTTGCCTCTGTGGGATCAAATTTGCTCTTAAGTATATCCACAGTATATCCACAGTATATCCACAGTATATCCAAGATACAAGATACAAGATACAAGATACATTTAATTGTCATTTGGACCCCTTGAGGTCCAAACGAAATGCCGTTTCTGCAGCCATACATTGCAAACACATAGACCCAAGACACAACATAATTTACATAAACATCCATCACATCGCTGTGATGGAAAGCCAAATAAACGTATCTCTCCAACCCTCTGTCTTCTATGAACAAGCCAGTTCTGGATATACCACGGTATATCCACAGTATATCCACAGTATATCCACGTATATCCACGTATATCCACAGTATATCCACGGTATATTCACAGTATATCCACAGTATATCCACGGTATATCCACAGTATATCCACAGTATATCCACAGTATATCCACGGTATATTCACAGTATATCCACGGTATATCCACAGTATATCCACGGTATATTCACAGTATATCCACAGTATATCCACGATATATTCACGGTATATCCACAGTATATCCACAGTATATCCACGGTATATTCACAGTATATCCACAGTATATCCACGGTATATTCACAGTATATCCACAGTATATCCACAGTATATTCACAGTAATAACAGCTTCTGCTTCTGCCTCCATTTACCTGTTTTCCCGAAAGTATCTCAGCCTTGTTTGCTGGTATTTGAAGCAAAGAATGCCATGGACAATGATCAACAAATCACCCACTCAAGCCCACTTTAGACACAAGACTGAGCTGGTGCCTCCTGGTGAGACCTGAATTTCTCTCAGTTTGAGGCATCTCCCCATTGAGTCAAGAGGTTCCTGCAACATCCCCACCGGGAGATTCCACCTCCCTGAAGATAGATAGATATGCCATTTATTGTCACTATACATGTACAGTGAAAATGAAAGCTGCTCGTACTCAGTGCATACATACAATTTAGCACAAAAAACAAGAAACAGAAAAAACAAAAAACAGAAGGGAGAAGGGGGGGGGGATGGGGGCGGGAATAGGTGCACAATTTCTGCGGCGCTACATACATATATACAGATGGAAGTCCGTGTTGGGCAGTGAAGTCAGTGCATGTGTGAATTAGAATTAATAGTAGTTATAATTCTCGGAAAGCAACTATTCCTGAGTCTATTTGTCCTGGATTTGATGCACCTATAGCGCCTTCCAGAGGGCAGCAGGTCGAACAGTCCAAACGCAGGATGGGAGCTGTCTTTGATGATCTTCTTTGCCCTGCTAAGGCAGCGGGAGGTGTAGATGTCCATCAGGGAGGGGAGAGGGCAGCCAATGATCCTCTGCGCTGTCCTAGTTACCCTCTGAAGCCTCTCCCTGTCTGCCATGGTGCAGCTGCCATACCATGCTGTAATGCAGTATGTCAGCAGGCTCTCGATGGACGAGCGGTAGAAGGTCAGCAGCAGGTTAGAGTCCAGGTTGTGCTTCCTGAGGACCCTCAGGAAGTGCAGCCGCTGCTGAGCCTTCTTGATGACCGCTGTCGTGTTGTCCGTCCAGGAGATATCAGCAGCGATATGGACGCCGAGAAACCGGAAGGTGTTGACCCTCTCCACACACTCGCCATTGATGTGTAGGGGGGCTAAGTCGGTGCTGTGCCTCCTGAAGTCGACAATGAGCTCTTTTGTTTTCCTGGTGTTCAGAGCCAGATCCGTGCCTGAAGCACAGCGAGAGACCGACTTTGTTAGTGATGGTGCATTGGAACATCGCTGACTCATCACAGGACGACACAGTGGCACAGCGCTGCCTCACGGCACCAGGGATTCGGGTTCGATCCTTGCCTTGGGTGCTGTCTGTGTGGAGTTTGTACGTTCTCCCTGTGGCTGCGTGGGTTTTCCTCTGGATGCTAGGGTATCCTCTCTCATCACAAATATGTGCAGGGTTGAAGGGTAATTGGCCTATTAACGACTTGTGAACAGCTTCCCCTCTGTTATCAGGTTACTGGATGGTCCTTCCATGAGCTAGGGCATTACCCAATTCACTTCTACAAACTCGTGGGCATTGGACTTTGTCTCTGGAACTGGTGCGCTACAATGCTGAGAACTATATTCTGCACTCTGTATCTCCCCCTTTGCTCTGCCCATTGTACCTGAAGGACCATTCAAAGCAGAATAACAGAGATGAGGAAGCTGTTCCTGAGACTAGTGGTGTGCACTTTCAAGCTTCTGTATCTTCAGCCTGACAAGAGCCAGGAGATGAAGATATGACCGGGGTGGGACAAGTCTTTGATTATGTTGACTGTATTTCCGAGGCAGCGTGAAGTGTAGATGGAGTCAATGGTGATGAGTCTAGTCTGTGTGATGGACTGGGCTACATCCACAACTCTACAATTTCTTGCGTTCTTGGGTAAAACAGTTCCCAAACCAAGCTGTGATGCTACCCAACAGTTCGTATCTGTGACGTTTGTAAGAGCCATTGGAGACAGGCTGCATTTACTCAGTCTCCTGTGAATGTACAGCCTTCTTGGCTGTTGCTTTATTGTGGTTAATCCACGACAGATCATTGGTAATATTAACGCCATGGAACCTGAAGCTCTCAACTTTGGCATTATTGATGGGGGCATGTACTCCACTATGCTTCCTGAAGTCAATCATTAGTTCCTTAGTCTAGCTGACATTGAGGGAGAGGTTGCTGTCTGTCTCGGCAAAGCTGCAAATGGTCCCGATCTCTACCTGTCCTTGTATGGGGACAGAACCTGGTTGTCACACTCGGACAGCCCTGCCCTGGTCAGACCCTTGCCAAGCACATGGGAAGCAATGGCCCTGTTGTGCTCTATTCCTGAGGCCCAACTCCAAGGAAGAATAGCCTGCAGTGGCAGGCAGCTGGTAGTTCAGGCAGCTCACCTGTATGGATATGAACCATGGAATCTAATGAGGAATCAAGTGGTGAGTGGAGATGGAAACGAGAGGGGAGGATGAGGGAACAAAATCCAGCAGACAAGATTAGTAAGCAAAACTCCAGGTGTTGCAGTAACTCAGTGGGCCAGGCAGCATCTGAGGAGAACATGGGACACAATGGTCCATTCTACAGTTTCCTTGATCTTCATCTCTTTTGATCTCTTCCTTATCTCTGTAACTCACTCTCCCCTGATGCTCAGTTTGAAGAAGGGTCTCGATCTGAATCTTCATCTATTCCTTCTATCCAGAGATGCTGGTTAAGGGGGACTTGATAGAAACATAGAACCATAGAAAATAGGTGCAGGAGTAGGCCATTCAGACCTTCGAGCCTGCACCGCCATTCAATATGATCATGGCTGATCATCCAACTCAGTATCCTGTGCCTGCTTTCTCTCCATACCCCCTGATCACTTTAGCCACAAGGGCCACATCTAACTCTCTCTTAAATATAGCCAATGAACTGGCCTCAACTACCTTCTGCGGGAGAAAATTCCAGAGATTCACCACTGTGTGAAAAAAGTTTTCCTCATCTCGGTCCAAAAATATTTCCCCCTAATCTTAAACTGTGTCCCCTTGTTCTGGACTTCCCCAACATTGGGAACAATCTTCCTGCATCTAGCCAGTTTCTATAATATCCCCCCTCAATCTTCTAAATTCTAGCGAGTACAAACCGAGTCTATCAAGTCTTTCTTCATATGAAAGTCCTGACATCCCAGGAATCAGTCTGGCGAACCGTCTCTGCACTCCCTCTATGGAAAGACTGTCTTTCCTCAGATTAGGAGACCAAAACTGTACGCAATACTCCAGGTGTGGTCTCATCAAGACCCTGTACAACTGCAGCAGAACCTCCCTGCTCCTATACTCAAATCCTTTGCTATGAATGCTAACATACCATTGGCTTTCTTCACTGCCTGCTGCACCTGCATGCCTACTTTTAATGGCTGGTGTACCATGACACCCAGGTCTCGTTGCATCTCCCACTTTCCTAATCGGCGACCATTCAGATAATAATCTACTTGCCTGTTTTTGCCACCAAAGTGGATAACCTCACATCTATCCACATTATACTGCATCTGCCATGTATTTGCCCACTCACCCAGCCTATCCAAGTCACCTTACAGCCTCCTAGCATCCTCCTCACAGCTAACACTGCCCCCCAGCTTAGTGTCATCCGCAAACTTGGAGATATTGCCTTCAATTCCCTCATCCAGATCATTAATATATATTGTAAATAGCTGGGGCCCCAGTACTGAGCCTTGGGGTACCCCACTAGTCACTGCCTGCCATTGTGAAAAGGACCCGTTTACTCCTACTCTTTGCTTCCTGTCTGCCAGCCAATTCTCTATCCACATCAATACTGAACCCCCAATACCGTGTGCTTTAAGTTTGCATACTAATCTCTTATGTGGGACCTTGTCGAAAGCCTTCTGAAAGTCCAGATATAACATATCCACTGGTTCTCACTTATCCACTCTACTAGTTACATCCTCGAAAAATTCTATTAGATTCGTCAGACATGATTTACCCTTCATAAATCCATGTTGACTTTGTCCAATGATTTCACCACTTTCCAAATGTGCTGCTATCCCATCTTTAATAACTGATTCTAGCAGTTTCCCCACTACCGACGTTAGACTAACTGGACTGTAATTCCCCGTTTTTTCTCTCCCTCCCTTTTTAAAAAGTGGGGTTACATTAGCTACCCTCCAGTCCTCAGGAACTACTCCAGAATCTAAAGAGTTTTGAAAAATTATCACTAATGCATCCACTATTTCTGGGGCTACTTCCTTAAGTACTCTGGGATGCAGCCTATCTGGCCCTGGGGATTTATCGGCCTTTAATCCATTCAATTTATCTAACACCACTTCCCGTCTAACCTGGATATCACTCAGTTCCTCCATCTCATTTGACCCCCGATCCCCTGCTATTTCCGGCAGATTATTTATGTCTTCCTTAGTGAAGACAGAACCAAAGTAGTTATTCAATTGGTCTGCCATGTCCTTGTTCCCCATGATCAATTCGCCTGTTTCTGACTGCAAGGGACCTACATTTGTTTTAACTAATCTTTTTCTCTTCACATATCTATAAAAGCTTTTGCAGTCAGTTTTTATGTTCCCTCCCAGTTTTCTTTCATAATCTATTTTCCCTTTCCTAATTGAGCCCTTTGTCCT
>NW_026575723.1:30000-34809 GCF_028641065.1 Leucoraja erinaceus | reverse complement strand
GACTCAATTCTGACGGTCCCATCACGAATCTGCACTATATGACTACTTCACAGCGAAGCGTAATACTTTGTTCAGTTAAAAGAATGGAAATGTCTGTGCACAAGGCCTACCTGACAAGGTACGTCACACCGGCGACGGCCTTACCGATGAAACGGACGAGCGGGGTAACCATCATGTTCACGTCTTGAAACTCCTGTTTCCTGAGCGTGGGGGCCCATAATAACACTGGATGCAAGGTAGAAACCTGTCTCCAAAAACAAGAGTGATTCCCATTAGTGATATCAGTGAAGCTTGCCATTCATTATATTTTGCATAGCTCCAGACACAGTGAAGGTCAATCTTCCTCCAATGACACAGACGACAACAAACGCTGCCTCGGTTTACTGCTCATTGTCACACAGACTTCACCGGGGGGAAGACATCTCTCTTGTGCAACAATAGACACAAGGTGAGGGCTGTGAGGCAGCAACTCTACCGCTGAGCCACCGTGCCATGTGTGTGTAGGATCCATTCATACTGTAAGTGACAATAGACAATAGGTGCAGGAGGAGGCCATTCGGCCCTTCGAGCCAGCACCGCCATTTAATCTGATCATCCCCAATCAGTACCCCGTTCCTGCCTTCTCCCCTGACTCCGCTATCTTTAAGAGCCCTATCTAGCTCTCTCTTGAAAGCATCCAGAGAACCGGCCTCCACCGCCCTCTGAGGCAGAGAATTCCACAGACTCACAACTCTCTGTGAGAAAAAGTGTTTCCTCGTCTCCGTTCTAAATGGCCTACTCCTTATTCTTAAACTGTGTGTGGCCCCTGGTTCTGGACACCCCCAACATCGGGAACATGTTTCCTGCCTCTAGCGTGTCCAAGCCCTTAGCAATCTTATATGTTTCAATGAGATCGCCTCTCATCCTTCTAAACTCCAGAGTGTACAAGCCCAGCCGCTCCATTCTCTCAGCATATGACAGTCCCGCCATCCCGGGAATTAACCTGGTGAACCTACGCTGGGCTCCCTCAATAGCAAGAATGTCCTTCCTCAAATTAGGGGACCAGAACTGCACACAGCGGTAGAGTCGCTGCCTCACAGCGCCAGAGACCCGGGTTCGATCCCGACTACGGGCGCTGTCTGTACGGAGTTTGCACGTTCTCCCCGTGGCCTGCGTGGGTTTTCCCCGGGTGCTCCGGTTTCCTCCGACACTCCAAAGACGTGCAGGTTTTGTAGGTTAATGTGTAGCAAGGAACTGCAGATGCTGGTTTAAACCGAAGAGAGACACCATAAAATGGCTGGAGTAACTCAGCGGGACAGGCAGCATCTCTGGAGAGAAGGAATGGGTGACGGGGTTTCGGGTTGAGACCCTTCTTCGGACTGAAGTCGGGGGAGGGGGCGGGACAGAGATAGAATGTAGTCGGAGACAGTCAGACTGGGGGCGAGAACTGGGAAGGGGGAGGGGATGGAGAGAGAGAGAGGGAAAGCAAGGGTTACTTGAAGTTAGAGAAGTCAATGTTCATACCGCTGGGGTGTACGCTGCCCAAACGAAATATGAGGCGCTGTTCCTCCAATTTGGAGCTGGGCCTCACTCTGACAGTGGAGGAGGCCCAGGACAGGAAGTGTGGGAATGGGAGGGGGAGTTAAACCCCCTTTTCACGGGGCGACTTGACGCAAGAGGTAACCAGAGTTTAACATCGTGGGAACCTCGTGCGGTAACAGTACGGCATTCGTGGACCACCGTGGCGCTGACGGCAGGTAATCGTGTAACTTGGGTACTCGGGAGAAAATTCAAACATGTTTGAATTTGTCCAAGAGTGACTTGTACACGTGGTTGAGCATTGCAACATTTTATGAACGTAGTGGCCAGTGCGATATCCGTAGTAACTCTTGCGGTCACCGTGGGAACTCCTGCCAACGGTGAACCCGGAAGTTGGATAGAGTGAATCCAGCCAGTTTGCTATTTACATACAAATCTAATACAACTAGCTAACAAGCATTTCATTAATGTCAGTGTGTCCTCATTTCCGTTCTAAATGGCTTACTCCTTATTCTTAAACTGTGGCCCCTGGTTCTGGACTCCCCCAACATCGGGAACATGTTTCCTGCCTCTAGCGTGTCCAAACCCTTAATAATCTTATATGTTTCAATGAGATCGCCTCTCATCCTTCTAAACTCCAGAGTGTGCAAGCACAGCCAGCTGTGGTGTGAGAAGTGGTGTGTGTGAGGTGCGTGATGAGTGTGGGGTGCGTAGTGTGTGGAGAGTGTGCGGGTGTGCGGGTGTGGGTGCATGTGTGTGCGTGTGTGTGTGCGTGTGTCACCAGTGGCGTGAGTGTGTTGTGAGCATGTGTGTGCGCTTGCGTGTGTGCGTGCGTGTGAGCGTGTGTGTGAGTGAGTGTGTGTGTGTGTGGTGTGAGTGTGTGTGTGTGTGTGTGCATGTGTGTGTGTGCGGTGCAGTGTGTGTGTGTGTGTGGTGTGTGTGTGTGGTGAGGTGTGCTGTGAGTGTGTGTGGTGTGAGTGTGTGTGCAGTGTAGTGTGCGTGTGTGTGTGTGTGTGTGTGTGTGTGTGTGGTGCGTGTATGTGCAAGTGTGTGTGTGTGTGTGTGTGTGTGAGTGTGTGTGTGTGTGTGTGTGGAGCGTGTGTGTGTGTGAGGGTGGGGTGGTGAGGTGTGTGTGTGGCGTGTGTGTGGCGTGTGTGTGTGTGCGTGTGTGTGTGTGTGGTGTGCGTGAGGGTGTGTGGGTGTGTGTGGGGTGTGTGTGGTGGTGTGTGGGTGTGCGTGAGCGTGTGTGTGTGCGTGTGGGTGTGTGTGCGTGTGCGTGTGTGTGTGGTGTGTGAGGTGTGGGTGTGTGTGTGGTGAAGTGTGTGTGTGTGTGTGTGCGTGGGCGTGAGCGTGTGTGTGTGAGTGTGTGTGCGTGTGTGTGTGAGTGTGTGTGTGTGTGTGTGTGTGTGTGTGTGTGTGTGTGTGTGTGTGTGTGTGTGTGTGTGTGTGTGTGTGTGTGTGTGTGTGTGGTGTGTGTGGGTGTGCGTGTGTGTGTGTGTGTGTGTGTGTGTGTGTGGATGTATGTGTGTGTGTGTGTGTGGGTGTGTGTGTGAGCGTGTGTGTGTGTGGTGTGCGCCACCCCCGGTGTGAGTGTGTGTGCGTGAGCGTGTGTGTGTGTGTGCGTGCGTGTGCGACTGTGTGCGTGAGCGTGTGTGTGTGTGTGCGTGTATGGTGCGTGTGCGTGTGTGTGTGTGTGTGTGTGTGTGTGTGTGCGTGTGCGCGTGTGTGTGGTGTGTGTGTGCGTGTGCGTGTGTGTGTGTTGTGCGGTGCGGTGTGACGGGTTTGAGCCTCCCGTGCTTTTGGTCTCACTATTGCCCAGCTATTGAAACGATTTCTATAGCAAATTTTTTTCCATCTGTTTTGTTCTCCGGGGGTCGGGGAGGGTGATGGGCTGATGGCCATTGATGGGCTGGAGGTCTGAACCCTGCCCGCCTTCCAGGAGTCTTTTGCACGCACTTCAGTGCCTGGTGGGTCTGTCCTTGTTGTTAAACCCTCTTGGTATAACCATGCCTTGACCCCCACCCCTCCTTTGTCTTCCACTTCAATGAAGGACCCTGCTAATTAAAATCAAAATGAGAAGGGATAAGAATGTTCCCCCCATCCCTGTTTTCCCATGGGAGGGGAGAGAGAGTCTGCCTTGACATCACCGTGTTGTAGAATAATTCAGGCACAGAAGTTTAGTTTAGAAACATAGACAATAGGTGCAGGAGGAGGCCATTCGGCCCTTCGAGCCAGCACCACCATTCATTGTGATCATGGCTGATCGTCCACTATCAATAACCCGTGCCTGCCTTCTCCCCATACCCCTTGATTCCACTAGCCCCTAGAGCTCTATCTAACTCTCTCTTAAATCCATCCAGTGATTTGGCCTCCACTGCCCTCTGTGGCAGGGAATTCCACAAATTCACAACTCCCTGGGTGGAAAGGTTTTTTTCACCTCAGTCTTAAATGGCCTCCCCTTTATTCTAAGTGTGGCCCCTGGTTCTGGACTCGCCCAACATTGGGAACATTTTTCCTGCATCTCGCTTGTCCAGTCCTTTTATAATGTTATATGTTTCTATAAGATCCCCCCTCATCCTTCTAAAACTCCAGTGAGTACAAGCCCAGTCTTTTCAATCTTTCCTCATATGTTGACACGTGTAAGTTGCTCCGGACTCATCGCAGAGTGATACAGTGTGGAAACAGGCCCTTCGGCCCAACTTGCCCACACTGGCCAACATGTCCCAGCTGCACTAGTCCCACCTACCTGCGTTTGACCCATATCCCTCTCTCTCCCCTTCTCTCTGCCCCCCCCCTCATTCTCCCTCTCTCTCTCTGTCTCTTTCTCTCTCTCTGTCTCTCTCATTCTCCCTCTCTTTCTCCCTCTCTCTCTCCCCCCACTCCCCCTCTCCCCGTCTCTCCCGTGTCTCTCCCTGTCCCTCACTCCACCCTGTCCATATGATCAGACAGTCCCAGCTCTGCTTAGAAACATAGAAACATAGAAACATAGAAAAAGGAGTAGGCCATTCGGCCCTTCGAGCCTGCACCGCCATTCAATATGATCATGGCTGATCATCCAACTCAGTATCCCGTACCTGCCTTCTCTCCATACCCCCTGATCCCCTTAGCCACAAGGGCCACATCTAACTCCCTCTTAAATATAGTCAATGAACTGGGCCTCGACTACTACCCTCTGTGGCAGAGAGTTCCAGAGATTCACCAACTCTCTGTGTGGAAAAAAGTTCTTCTCATCTCGGTTTTTAAAGGATTTCCCCCTTATCCTTAAGCTGCGACCCCCTTGTCCTGGACTTC
>NW_026575723.1:0-25000 GCF_028641065.1 Leucoraja erinaceus | reverse complement strand
CTCTCTCTTGAAAGTATCTAGAGAAACGGCCTGTTCCCCAAGTTCGGGGGGGGGGGGGGGGGGGGTCCAGAAACAGGGGGGGGTCACACAGTCTTTTATGAATAAGGGGTAGGCCATTTAGGACTGAGATGTGTGAATCTGTGGAATTCTCTGCCACAGAAGGCAGTGGAGGCCGATTCACTGGATGTTTTCAAGAGAGAGTTAGATTTAGCTCTAGGGCTAACGGAACCAAGGGATATGGGGAGAAGGGCAGGAAAGGGGTAATGGTTGGGGATGATCAGCCATGATCATATTGAATGGCGGTGCGGCTCGAAGGGCCGAATGGCCTACTCCTGCACCTAATTTTCTGTGTTTCATGAGATAACTCTCTCTCTTGAAAACCTTTCAGTGAACTGGCCTCCAACGCCTTCTGTGGCAGAGAATTCCACTGTGAATTCAGAATGTCACACAGAGAATTAACACGATGAGTGTTCCAGACTGTTCATGGAGCATCGCTGGAGAAAAGGTATCGGTGATGATTGTTCATCAGATCATAAGAGATAAAGAGCAGTATTAGGCCATTCGGCCCATTCAAGTCCACTCCGCAATTCAATCCTGGGCTGATCTATCTCTCCCTCCTAACCCCGTTCTCCTGCATGTCTCCCCGTATTCCCCTGACTCCGCTATCAGTAAGAGCCCTATCTAGCTCTCTCTTTGAAGTATCCAGAGAACCGGCCTCCAACGCCCTCTGAGGCAGAGAATTCCACAGACTCACAACTGCAGTTCTTTCTTAAACAGAAAGAAATGTGGATTCTTTTTAGTTTAGTCGAGAGATACAGTGTGGGAAAAAAGGGCCTTCGGCCCATCAAGTCCGTGCTGACCAACCATCACCAGTTTCAGTGTCAGTCCAGTTTATTGTCACGTGTACCGAGGTACAGTGAAAAGCTTTTGTTGCGTGCTAACCAGTCAGCGGAAAGACAATACACGATTACAATCGAGCCGTCCACAGTGTATAGATACACGATAAAGGGAATAAAGTCTGAAGAAGGGTCTCGACTCGAAACGTTACCCATTCCCTGTTCTCCTGCACCTATTGTCTTTAATTCCTTGTCATCCGCTTTGATCTGTCATTTTCACACCTCACCCTTCCACATGTCTGCGCTCCCTCTCCCCTTGACTTGCAGCCTTTACTGGGCATATTAACCTATTAACCTACAGGTCTGAAGCAGGGTCTGGACCCGAAAACGTCACCCATGGCTTACTCTCCAGAGATGCTGCCGCTCCCGCTGATGGTACTCCAGCGTTTTTGTGTCTATTTTCGGTTTAAACCGGCATCTGCAGTTCCTCCCGGCACGTGAAGTGAATGTCGTTTTAGTGCAAGATAAAAGCCAGTAAAGTCGATCAAAGATAGTCCGAGGGTCTCCAAAGAGGTAGATAGTAGTTCAGGACCGCTCTCTCTAAGTTGTTGGTAGGATGATTTAGCTGAGACGAAACTGTCCTGGTCTAGTATCATCTGCACCCAATCTGAGGAAGGACATTATTGCCATAGAGGGAGTGCAGAGACGGTTCACCAGACTGATTCCTGGGATGTCAGGACTGTCTTATGAAGAAAGACTGGATAGACTTGGTTTATACTCTCTAGAAATTTAGGAGATTGAGGGGGGATCTTATAGAAACTTACAAAAATTCTTAAGGGGTTGGACAGGCTAGATGCAGGAAGATTGTTCCCGATGTTGGGGAAGTCCAGAAAAAGGGGTCACAGCTTAAGGATAAGGGGGGAATCCTTTAAAACTGAGATGGGAAGAATTTTTTTTCACACAGAGAGTGGTGAATCTCTGGAACTCTCTGCCACAGAGGGTAGTTGAGGCCAGTTCATTGGCTATATTTAAGAGGGAGTTAGATGTGGCCCTTGTGGCTAAGGAGATCAGAGGGTATGGAGAGAGGGCAGGTACGGGATACTGAGTTGGATGATCAGCCATGATCATATTGAATGGCGGTGCTGGTTCGAAGGGCCGAATGGCCTACTCCTGCACCTAATTTCTATGTTTCTATGTTTCTAACATCTTTTCTGCAAACCTTTACAGTTCACTCATGCTTTCATCTTTTATCTCAATTAATTTTGAACCAGTTTGTCTGGTTGCTCAGAACCCCATTGATGCGCACGCACCAGAATATCCACTCGGGTGGAGGTTATGTGGCAACGTCAAGCTTCGACAGCAGCCGCCCCACAGCGGAGCCAACACCTCCAGGCTCGTAAACCATATTAAGACCAGTCTGTTCTATTTTGCCATCGCTAATCAGGCGACTGCCTCGGCGAGATCAATCGTAGACTGGGTGATCGTTTCGCAGAACGCCCCCGCTCAGCCTGCCTATACGCCCCCGTCCCACTTAGGAAACCTGAACGGGAAAACCTCTGGAGACTTTGCGCCACCACCCAAGGTTTCCGTGGCGGTTCCCGGAGGTTGCCGGTGCTTGCCGGAGGGTGCAGGTAGTGGAAGCAGGTAGGGGGAGACTGACAAAAACCTCCGGGAACCGCACGGGAACCTTGGGTGGGGGGCGCAAAGTCTCCAGAGGTTTCCGTCCAGGTTTCCTAAGTGGGACAGGGGGCATTAGCCTACCTGATCGCAAAGCTGCCAAACGCTTTAACTCCCCTCCCATTCCCACGCAGACCTTTTCTGTCCTGGGTCCTCCTCCACTGTCAGGAGTGAGGCCCAGCGCAAATTGGAGGAACAGCACATATTTTGGCCAACATATGATACTAGACCAGGGACAGTTTCGTCCTCAGCTAAATCATCCTACCAACCACTTAGAAACAGCACATATTTTGGAAGCTTACAGCCCAGCGGTACAAACATTGACTTCTCTAACTTCAAAGTAACCCTTCCTTCCCCCCTCTCTCTCCCTATCCCTTCCCCAACCCAAGTCATCTTGTTGAGTCTCATTGTCTAAGGAATTCTCTGCCTCAGAGGGCGGTGGAGGCAGGTTCTCCTGATGCTTTCAAGAGAGAAGCTAGATCGGGCTCTTAAAGATAGCGGAGTCAGGGATATGGGTGAGAAGGCAGGAACGGGGGTACTGATTGTGGATGATCAGCCGTGATCACGTTGAATGGCGGTGCTGGCTCGAAGGGCCGAATGGCCTACTCCTGCACCAATTGTCTATTAAATATCGAAAATAGACAAAATGAAGGGCGTTCTGTCAGTGCATTCGCTATATATTTACCTTCCACCATGGCCAACAAAACAAATTAAATTGAGTCTAAAGAAGGGTTTCGGCCCGCCGTAAACGTGCCTATTTCCTCGTTCCATAGATGCTGCTGCACTCGCTGAGTTTCTCCAGCTTTTTTGTGTAACCTTCGATTATCCAGCATCTGCACAGTTCCGTCTTAAACAAATTAACCGGTCATCCTAATCTCGTTGCTGCTTGTGCTTTCCCAGTGTGTGCCAACTGTCTGCTTATGTTACTGACAGAGCAACAGGAATACTTAAGAGGGAACCTGCAGATGCTGGTAAAATAGCGAAGTTAGACAAAAATGTCTGGGGGGAACTCCAGCGGGTGATTCAGCATCTATGGAGCGAAGGAAATAGGTGACGTTTCGGGGTCGAAGACCCTTAAGGGTGAGGCAGCATCTATGGAGCGAAGGAATAGGTGATGTTTCGGGTCGAGACCCTTCCGGGTCTCGACCCGAAACGTCACCTATTCCTTCGCTCCATAGATGCTGCCTCACGCCGCTGAAGTTTCCCCGTTTTTTTGTGTGTTTATTTTCCCTCATTTTTGCCGTTCTTATTGCTTATTGCAGGACTATGCACAGGGTAAGGATCAAACAGGGGAACACCTGTACTTTCTCTCATTAGATTTTCAAGGTGGCGATAAACAGATGTGACAGCACTATATTGAAGTATAGCATGAAGCAGCAGGAAGAATACTTACCCTCGAGGCAGAGGACCATCACCGTTGAAAGATTAGTATCGGGTACTATTTACCACATGACCATCAAAAAACTATTGTTATAAGTTGTCTGCCAGCTATCAAGAAGCACTTGAGTGGGTTAATGAATGCATTTGACAGGCACCAACTTTGGAATGCACTGTGCCTGATAGGCACATCAGCATTGTTTTTTTCTGTTTTTTTTTTTTTAGAAACAATACGAAAATCTTAAGAAATTAGGTGCCGGAGTAGCCATTAGGCCCTTCGAGCCTGCTCCGCCATTCAATATGATGCATGGCTGACATCCAACTCAGTATCCGGTACATGCCTTCTCTCCATAACCCCTGATCCCTGTTCAATATGATCATGGTATGATAATCCAACTCAGTAGCCCGTACTCTGCCTTCTCTGCCATACCCCCCCGGATCCCCTTAGCCACAAGGGCCACATCTAACTCCATCTTAAATATAGCCAATGAACTGGCCTCAACTACCCTCTGTGGCAGAGAGTTCCAGAGAATTCACCACTCTCTGCGTGAAAAAAGTTCTTCTCATCTCGGTTTTAAAGGATTTCCCCTTTATCCTTAAGCTGTGACCCCTTGTCCTGGACTTCCCTAACATCGGGAACAATTTTCCTGCACTAGCCTGTCCAACCCCTTAGGAACTGCATTGTAAGTTTTGGAGTTTGCTGGAGTGTTTAGAAGGAGGAAAAGGGGGGTGCAGACTGTGGAACGATAATTGAAACCTTCCCGGAATAGTGTTGAAGGCCTGGATATAGTGGCTGTGGAGAGATGCTTTCCACTAGTGGGAGAGTCTAGGACCACAAGTCATGCATACCCTCAGAATTAAAGGGCGAGTCATTTAGGGAGGAGATGAGGAGGAATTTCTTTAGGCAGAGGGTGGTGAATCTGTGGAATTCTTGCCACAGACGGCTGTACTTGGAGCGGGCCACAATGTCATGGATATTTTTCAGGCAGAAGTTGGATGATAGATGATTGTTAATTCAGTACGGGGTGTCAGGGGTTATGGTTCTGTGAAGGCAGGAACGGGGAAAACGGGGAAAACCGAGGAGGGAACGCTTTTTCCTCACAGAGAGATTTGTGAGTCTGTGGAATTCTCTGCCTCAGAGGGCGGTGGAGGCAGGTTCTCTGGATACTTTCAAGAGAGAGCTAGATAGGGCTCGTAAAGATAGCGGAGTCAGGGGAATATGGGGTGAAGGCAGGAACGGGGAACTGAATGGGGATGATCAGCCATGATCACATTGAAGGGCGGTGCTGGCTACGAAGGCCGAATGTGCCTACTCCTATAGCACCTGTTGTCTATTGGTCTATAATTCCTCGGTTCAGTTAGAAACATCGAAAACGTCAGCGAAAAAATGGCAGGGGGAGGCCATTCGGCCCTTCGAGGCCATGCGCCCGCCATCATTGTGATCCTGGCTGAGAGTTGAGAGTATCCAGTCTTGCCCAGCAGCGTGGAACTGATATTTATGACAAGGCACGTTTAACGGGTTAAAAATGACACTGTTGTCAACATTCGGCGGATTAGATGAGATTTTGCTTTGCAAACAAGTAAAAACTATTTCCGTCAAGCACCTCGCAGCCGATTAAAGCAGGCGCGTTTAGCCGCAGGGCCCCTCCTATAAGACTATAATAGCTCGGGATTAACCTCTAATCGGAGTGAAGTCCAGTCGGAGAAAATTTGCAAGTTCCGTCCCCTCTCAATCTGCTGACTGTACGGATAAATGTCAAGGACTGCGGATGTCAAGACTTTCATATGAACAAAGACTGGATAGCCTCGGCTTGTACTCGCTAGAATTTAGAAGATTGAGGGGGGGATCTTATAGAAACGTACAAAATTCTTAAGGGGTTGGACAGGGGGCTAGAATGCAGGAAGATTGCTTCCCGATGTTGGGGAAAAAGTCCAGGACAAGGGGTCACAGCTTAAGGATAAGGGGGAAATCCTTTAAAACCGAGATTAGTGGTGAAATCTCTGGAATCTCTGGAACTCTCTGCCACAGAAGGTAGTTGAGGCCACAGTTCATTAGCTATATTTAAGAGGGAGTTAGATGTGGCCCTTGTGGCTAAAGGGATCAGAGGGTATGGAGAGAAGTCAGGTACGGGATACTGAGTTTGATGATCAGCCATGATCATATTGAATGGCGGTGCAGGCTCGAAGGGCCGCATGGCCTACTCCTGCACCTAATTTCTATGTTTCTATGTTTTATATACTGGTTTTAAATCAAAGGTAGACGCAAACATGCTGGAGTAACTCAGTGGGGGTCAGGCAGCATCTCTTGGAGAAGCAACGGGTGCGTTTCAGGTAAGCAGCCCTTCTTCCTTCTCTCCAGAGCTGCTGACTGACCCGCGGAGTTTACTCCAGCATTTCGTGTCTCGGATACATCAGCCATGATTGAACGTCGGAGAGATTGACCTGACGGGGCCGAATGGCCTAATTGCTCCAGTGACTCAGCAACGTGGAAAGCCATGATTTTTGGTTCATGATTTCAACCAGGAATCCGACACAAAAAAATCGATCCGCGTCTGAGAAATGGTCCTGATCCATACCTGGTCCTTCCCCAAAATGACAAATCTCTTTGTAATCCAATAGCGGTGTTTTTAAATTACTGGGTTATGTGCTGTAATAAATGTTCATTTAAAAACCTTGTTGCCGTCTTGTAAATTAGCTCGACTGTCTCAAACCAATATTATTGTTTAGTACACAAAAATGCTGGAGAAAATCAGCGGGTGCAGCAGCATCTATGAGCGAAGGATATAGGCGACGTCGAGCCAAAAACCCTTCTTCAGACTGATCGGGGGCGGTGGTGGTGGGCGGGGACAAGAAAGAAAAACAAAAACATTTTGTTTAGTCCATTCCCTTTGCCCATCTCTGTATCCTTCCGGTATTCTAAAGTTAATAGTATTTTTAGGTTCAAAACTAAAGGAGTCAGTAGGGATATGGAGAGAAGCATGAACGGGGTAATCTGATGGGGGATGATCAGCCTTGATCATGTAGACAATAGCAATAGACAATAGGTGCAGGAGTAGGCGCATTCGGCCCTTCTAGCCAGCACCCGCCATTCAGATGTGATCATGGCTGATCATCACCAAACAGTAACCCGTTCCTGCCTTCTCCCCAGCTCCCCTGACTCCGCTATCTTTACGAGCCCTATCGAGCTCTCTCTTGAAAGCATCCAGAGACGTACCGGCCGTTCCACCAGCCCTCTGATCGCAGAGAATTGACACAGACTCGCACCGCTCTCTGTAAGAAAAAGTGTTTCTTCGTCTTTGTTCTAAATGGCTTGTCGTGCTGGCTCGATGGGCCAATGGCCTACACCTGCACTCCTATGTGTATTGTGGGCATGTGTGCTACTAATGTCCATGTCACCTGTCTATCATGATCTAAATGATCTGCCCCGGTATAAGACGGCCTTTCGCTGTTCTACACAGGAGGCCATCAGACCATGGACAAAACTATTTGGGTCATGTAAGTCCCAAATGGATTGTAGTTTAGACCCGTGATCACAACCCCCCCCCCCCCTCCCGTCCCGCGACAGTATTAATCACATGCATGACACAGTGTGACCTTCAGCCAGCAGTTTCCCCAATTCATTCAGCGAACCTTCACAACCCTACCCACACATGGCTTTACCATGCTATTTATTTTTGATCTAACTGCTGGAGATGGCATGCACCCAAGGGCCCATTGATTCAAGCGGGGGGGAGGGTTGGCTCTACGCAGAGGAGAGCACGAGTGAACTAAACCACAGCCAGCCTCTGAGTAGTTCCGCGGGACGGGCGGCGTCTCTGGAGAGAAGGAAGGGGCGACCTTTCGGGACGAGATCTTCTTCAGCCACGGAGATAGTCAGGCGAGAGTCCAGGAGTTACAGAGGTTGGGAAGCGCACACGGCGTGAAAATGAGACATCAAAGAGGACAGGGATCAAGAAAAATGTAGACTAGATCATGGTTCAGCTGGGAGAAGGTGACAACAAAGCGAAGGGAGAAGGGATGAGGATGGGGGTTTGGGAGGGGAGAAATAGATTGGCCATGACTTGAATGGCGGAGCAGACTTGATGGCCGAATGGCCCTAATTATGCTCCAATCACTTAGCTTAAGGCCTCATTCGGTCATTGCTGATCATGGGTGTCTCCAGTTGGTGGGTGGACGCCAACTGTGCGTGGACTTTGTGTTAACGTGGGGAGACTGGTGCACCCGACAGCCCCCCCACGGTCCTTGGAGTCCAAGACGACCGGAGACCCTTTCGTTATGCCGCATGCCTTCATTCCATCCGCCTTCCAGCCGTTGTGACGCTCCACTAAGGTCAGCCACCGTCCTACTCCGCCTGTTCCACCGTTCCCCCAGCAAACTGCACTAGTCACCCGTCCCACATCATTACTGGGGTACAAATTTACAATGTCCACCGAGCCAATTTGACCGACAAAACCTGCACGTCTTTGGAGTGTGGGAGGAAACCGAAGATCTCGGAGAAAACCCACGCAGGTCACGGGGGAGAACGTGCAAAACTCCGACCTGACACCATTCGTCATGCCGTGGTCAGGATCGAACCCGGGCTGGAAGACGGTAGCTCTACCACTGCCGGCACTATGAGGCTGTTTGCCCAACGTTCAAACCGTTGCGTTTGTAAGCATACTCAGCAGAATATGATTAAGAAAGAACTGCAGATGCTGGGAAAAATTCGTAGGTAGACAAAAAATGCTGGAGAAACTCAGCGGGTGAGTCCAGCATCTATGAGCGAAGGAATAGGTGAACGTTCGGGTATTCAGACTGATGTGGGGGTGGATGGGGGGGTGCAGGGAAAGAAAGGAAGAGGCGGAGACAGTGGTCTGTGGGAGAGCTTGGGGAGGGGAGGGGAAGAGGTGAGAAAGCAGGGACTACCTGGAATTGGAGAAGTCCGATGTTCATACCGCTGGGGTGTAAACTACCCAAGCGAAATATGAGGCGCTGCTCCTCCAATTTGCGGTGGGGCTCACTAATGGCAATGGAGGAGGCCCACGACAGAAAGGTCGGATTCGAACGGGAGGGGGAGTTGAAGTTCATGAGCCACCGTGAGAGTCAGTTGTTTAAGAAGGAACTTGCTGATTGCTGGAGAATTGAAGGTTACAGAGAAAAGCTGGGGAAACTCAGCGGTGCAGCAGCATCTATTCCAGACTTCTGACCGACACTACACTAGCCAGACCCACTGACCTCCCGGGGTCTTAACCTGGACCTAGGGGTTCTTCCCCACCCTGCTTCCGTAAGGACTCCATCCCCCTACTCCCAATTCCTCCGTCTACGCCGCATCTGCTCCAGGGATGAGGCGTTCCACACCAGGACATCTGAAATGTCCTCATTACTCAGGGAACGGGGGTTCCCCTCCCTCCACCATAAATGAGGCTCGCACCAGGGTCTCTTCCATACCCCGCAACAATGCTCTCTCTCCCCATCCCCGCACTCGCAACAAGGGCCGAGTCCCCCTAGTCCTCACTTTCACCCCACCAGCCGTCACATACAAAAAGTAATCCTCCGTCAGTTTCGCCACCTCCAGCGTGACCCCACCACTCGCCACATCTTCCCATCTCCCCCCATATCTGCCTTCCGCAAAGACCGCTCCCTCCATAACTCCCTTGTCAATTCTTCCCTTCCCTCTCGGTCCACCCCCTCCCCGGGCACTTTCCCTTGCCACCGCAAGAGATGCAACACTTGTCCCTTTACCTCCCCCCTCGACTCCGTTCAAGGACCCAAGCAATCGTTCCAAGTGCGACAGAGGTTTACCTGCATCTCTTCCAACCTCATCTATTGCGTCCGCTGCTCTAGATGTCAGCAGATCTATATCTGTGAGACCAAGCGGAGGTTGGGCGATCGTTTCGCCGAACACCTCCGCTCTGTCCGCCATAACCGAGCTGACCTCCCGGTGGCTCAGCACTTCAACTCCCCCTCCCACTCCGTCTCCGACCTCTCTGTCCTGGGTCTCCTCCATGGCCACAGCGAGCAGCACCGGAAATTGGAGGAACAGCACCTCATATTCCGTTTGGGGAGTCTGCATCCCGGGGGCATGAACATCGAATTCTCCCAATTTTTGTTAGTCCTTGCTGTCCTCTCCCCTTCCTCAGCCCACTGCTGCTGCATCTCTCCCATCCCCCAGCCTTCGGGCTCCTCCTCCTTTTTTCCTTTCTTGTGTCCCCGCCCCCCGCCCGATCAGTCTGAAGAAGGGTTTCGTCCCGAAACGTCGCCTATTTTCCTTCGCTCCATAGATGCTGCTGCACATTGGTCCCGCTGAGTTTCTTCCTCCAGCTTTTCTTTGTGAACCACTGGGAGATCCAGGTTGGTTACTGAGAACTAGCAGCAGGGAGGACCGTATGAGGTGGCTGCTCCTCCAGTTTTGCGTGTGGCCGTCGTCCAGGGCATTGTGGGGAGTCTCAAAGAAATGGAAACTCGTAACGAGACCAAACAGGTTAAACTAATGAGTAGAACAAGGATAGGCAGCCAAAAAAAACCTACTACATAAATCTATTAATCCCCACTGTATCTTCATTATAATTGGCCCGTTGCAAATCTTGCTTGCTCGAAGGCAATTTAAAAGTTCAGTCAAATTAAATACAAATAATAGGACTTATCAGAATATTAAAAAATGTAAATCAAAGAATTTAATTATTGTTAAAACTTTAATTAAAATGAAAACTACAAATCTCTCGCAACTTAAACAATACGTGGGAATGCTCTCACTTGTCAGCAGGGTTTTGTGCGTTAATTGCTTGGTACATGTAATATTGTGTGTGTAGGATATGGTTTCAACTGGGGGTGATCCGCTGGTCAGACCCGCGGACCCACTTGGGGCCCCGAAGGGCCTGTTCTCCACGCCTGTATCTCTACACTCCACTTCTTAAAGTCCTCCTGATCTTCTGAATGTTCCTCTCAAATCACAGTTGCAAGACAGGTGAACTTTGCTGCAGCACGGCAGGGGCGGTGTCAATGAGCAAGAGGCAGGGCATTGCTGGAATCTTACTTTGAGCGGCTTCCTTCATTGGGAGGAGACTCTCCTGGGGTAATATTGGTTTGGTGGATCACACCTCTGGGGGACAGATCAATGGTCTCACGTGATCTAGTTCTTCTTAAAAGTCTCCCTTATCTTCTGAGGTTCCTCTCAAATCACCTTGTCTTTGCTTCCTAATTGCCCTCCCCGGTACGATTCATTCCAAGAGCTCTCCCTTAGATCAAACTGCGGTTCTTATCGTCCGGGTAACGTTCGATCTCGGGTACTCTCTTAAGCGCTCGTACGCTAACGGTATGTCCTTCTTAAGACTCGCTCACGGCCTATCACTGCAGACTCGCGAAGATTTTTCAAAACAAATTTGACAAATGTCCACTAGAGCCCCTAGTACCTGGACGAGCGCCTTACCGTAAATCTCCCGAGTTCTAATCAGGGCAAACTCGGGGAGCACTCTTGGAATGAACTCGTACATTGGTACAGTGCTTTAAGATATAGACACAAAGTGCTGGAGTACCACGTGTGTAATTGGCTATTTTTAAAGTCAGAGAAACCATAGGACAGAGTTGGCAGGAGTATGCCATTCTCGCCCTTCGATGAGCCCGCACCGCCCATTCAATGTGTCATTGCTGATCATCCACCAATCAGTACCCTCCGTCCTCCCTTCTCCTCTCTATCTTTCTCGCTTCCGTTAGACCCTAAGAGCTAAATCGTTCTCTCTCTTGAAAACCTCCATCGAATCTGGCCTCCTCTGCCTTCTGTGGGCTGAACTCCAGGATTCCACACACAATTACTCTGTGAGAAAAAGGGTTTTTTCCCCATCTCGTCTAAATTGGCCTGTTTCCCTTCATTTTGAATCGTCTACCCTTGGTTCTGGACTCCCCCCCAACATCCGGAAGCACTTGTCCTGCCCTCTAGCATGTCCAATACTTTAATAATTGGAAATGTTTCAGTCAGAGAATCCCCCTTCGCTCATCCTTCAATGCCAGTGAATAACAAGCCCAGCCTCTTCCATTCTCTCAGCATATGACAGTCCGAGATCAGTGGGAATCCCTCCCGGGAATTAACCCTTGTGACCCTACTCTGCACCTCCCCAATAGCAAGAATGTCCTACCTCAAAGTAGGGGAACCAAACTGGCACACAATCACCTCCAGGTGTGATTCTCACTCAGCGGGCCTCTTTACAACTGCAGAGCGGACGGGGTCCTGCTCCTAAGTCCGATAGATCGGGATAGATTGGTACCAACCAATCCCTTGATGCCCTTAGCCCAAATAGAGCTATGGAAGCTGGACTAACTCCAACTTACTAAAAATGTTCACATTCGAATAACAATAGACAAAGACATAGATGCAGAGTAGCCATTCGGCCCTTCGAGCCAAGCAACCGCCAGTCAATGTGATTCATGGCTGATCATCCCCAATCAGTACCCCGTTTCAGCCATCTGCCGTCCTCCCCCATATTCCCGTACCCTGACGCCGCTAATCTTTAAGATCCCATGACTTGGTCAATCCACATGCTATCTTTAAAATTCTGAGGCTACGACCTAACGGCTCTGGTCCAAGACTCTCCCACTAGGGAAAACATCCTCTCCCACATCCAGTCTATCCAAGCTTTTGACTAAATGTTCAGTGAGGTTCCCCATCATTTTCGAAACGTCCGCGTAACAGTTTCCCAGCTCATTCCAGGGATCATTCTCGTAATTATTCACTGCTGCGCTTTGAACATCACGTTAAATGCTGGAACGTAACCTCGTAGTCGCGCCAAATCTCGCCGCTGCTCATCTTCAAATGAATCTCTCTCTCTGGGCTCTCAACTGTTGCTCCCGTCTACCCAAGAGCTCGCTCCGTCTGAAACCCCCCGCTTGCGCTTACAGGACTTTCGACCAGAGGTCAAGGGTAGATCCATAATTGGTGAACACAGTGTCGCAGCCTCCACCTTTCAGCGTCCGAGAGCGTTCTGATCAAAGGAGAATGCCAATCTTCTCCAATATGTCTTTGTGTATTCCATTATATTTTACCTATTATATATTCAGTTTCAGTATTTAGTTTGGGAGATACAGCGTGGAACATGCCCTTCGGCCCACCGGGGTCCGGTGCCGACCAACGATTCCCCACACACTCTACATAGAAACATAGAAATAGGTGCAGTAGTAGTGGCCAGTTCGGGCCCCTCGAGCCTGCACCGCCATTCAATATGATATGGCTGATCATCCAACTCAGTATCCTGTAGATTCACCCCACAGAGAGTGGTGAATCTCTGGAACTCTCTGCCACAGAGGGTAGTTGAGGCCACAGTTCATTGTCTATATTTAAGAGGGAGTTAGATGTGGCCCTTGTGGTTTAAGGGATCATGGGGTATGGAGAGAAGGCAGGTACAGGATACTGAGTTGGATGATCAGCCATGATCATATTGAATGGCGGTGCAGGCTCGAAGGGCCGAATGGCCTACTCCTGCACCTAATTTCCTATGTTTCTATGTTTCTATGTTTCCTGCCGTTCCCTCCTACCCCTGACCGCGCTTAGCCACAAGGCACATCTAACTCCCTCTTAACTATACCATGCACCGGGCCTCAACTACCGTCTTGTTGCCGAGAATTCCACAGATTCACGGGCACTCTCGTGTGTGGAAACAATGTTTTTCTCTCTCGTCCTAAAAGATGCCCCTGGCCCTTATCCTTAAACGAGTGACCCTTGTGCTCTTGACGTGTTTTCCCTGAGAGCAAATCGGTGGAGAAACAATCTCCTGCATCTAGCCTTACCAACCCCTGAAGAAAAGGAAAATACGTAAGTTCTATAACGATCACCAACTATCAACTCTAACACTTCCTAACCCACATACTGATAATATAATTTCCTTTCAGACCAGCCATTAACCTACCAACCTGTAAATCAGATAAGATAGAAGGAACGATAAGACCTTTATGCTGGAAACTCGAAGATAGATTAAAAGAGAGGGCGGAGAATGCAACTCACGGAAAAGAATGGCAGCAGCAGCTATGAGCGAAGGGGGAATAGGCAACGTTTCGCCGAACCCTGTCTTATTAGATCGAAGCTATAATATACCTGTGCGGGTCCTTTATTGTTGTCTGTGCTTCGACGATAACTTTGTGGGTCCGAGAACTCGTCGCATATTTGCTCCATGGGTGCGCAGCACACAACTAAGAATAGCGAAAAGCGACAACCCACAAATGAAATATGATCATCCAGCAATTTGGCGACCTACAACCGCACGTCTTTGCGGGTGTGGGAGGAAATAAGGACTCGGAGACAACCCACGGTCACGGGAGAACGTGCCACGCCGTACAGACCGCGCCGCCAATCGGGATCAAACCCCTGCCAGTCCGCATACTCACCTGCTACGGGGGCCACGGCGTGATATATTATAGATATTTATCAGTAAATTAGGAGGGTAATAGGGGGTATAAAAATAAATATAGCGCTATACTTCAAATGTATATGGAGAAGATATTGGGGGGAATTGCAGGAGAATTTAAAAAAAAAAATTTTATTATAAAGACAATAGGCTAGGTTGAAAGGAATCACCAAAAACGTTCCCCCATTTCCTTCTCTAAATAGATGCTAGATATCGAACACAGCTATAAAAAGAGGGGACCGCTAAACAGTAACGGGGAGATAAGAGCAAAAAGCTGATGTGGTACGTACTCGCCCAGACATTTTAGTTAAAAAAATTTTTTTAAAAAATCGTTAAATAAGGTCCCCTCACAAAAGATTTGTATTGTTTTATTTTATTTAAAAAAAACAAAAAATAAATAAAAAAAAGGAAAGACAACGCGCTGTTGTACACCTAGAGCATTTTTTTTTTAATATTTTTTTTTAGTTTTAGAACCAGGCCCACACAGGTTATTAAATAAAAGTAGCCATTTTATTATTAAAAGAATAAACATTTATTTTTTTAAATTTGATTAATAATTGATTTAATTTTTTAAATTTTAAATTTTATTATTAAAATATTCTTATTTTTTTTTTTTATTTATTAAGAGATAAAAAAAAAAGAAAATAAAGATAGCGGAAAAATTTTTTTATTATTTTTTTAGGCCGGACAATATATTATTTGAAAAATTATGATAAAAAAAATTGATTTTTTTTACAACTAGCGTTGAGGGCAATTAAAATTTATTTTATATTTAGTTAAAAAGATAAATATGTATTTTCCTAATTATATTGCTTATATCCCAGAATATGTATAAAAAAGATGGGTTTTAAAAAATATTTATATAGGTTTACGGTGGCGTAAAAATAATTTCCCGCCTTTTAGCGCCAGATTTTTTTTTTATAATTTTATTAGCCATTTTTTTTTTTCTGATTTTATTTTTTATTTTTTTAAAAAATATTTAAAAAAAAAAAAAAAAAACAAAAAAAAAAAATAATTAAAAATTAAAAATTTTAAAAATTTTGGACTGAAGAAAAAAAAAAGGTTTTTTACATTAATATTAAATAAAATTTTAAAATAAGTTTAATTTTAAAAAAAAAATTAAAAAAATTTTTTTTGTATTTTTTTTTTTATTTTTTATAAAAAATTTTTTTTCGGAAAGTAAACAAATGGGGCCGTTTTTTTTTTTATATTTTTTATCGGGTAAAATTTTTTAAACTGAAAGGGAATTTTTAAATGGATCATTCATTAGCGATTAAAAAAAATTATTGATCACCAAGCTAGTTTTATAAAATTAATAATTACAGAAAAGATAATTTTGCAAATCAAGGCTACCGTGTAAGAGAGTGATGAATTTTTTTAATATGACTAGGTAATTTTTTAATTATTATTGTATAACTGGTGTTATAGAGAAGGAAGAGACACATTAAAGCACACCCAAAGAGGAATTAACAACTTTACAAACTTATTTCCTCGGATGTGCTCAATAAGTTAAAAAATTTTTGTAAAAAAGATTAGGGGCCATAAGAATAACCACAATTTTTTTATTCCTCTTGTAAAAGAAAAACAGGACAGTATTTAAAAAAGAAAATTTTTAAGACTGATAAAATTAAAAAAGATAAAATATATGATTTTGGGAATAAAAAATATTTTTTAAATGAAGAAAACAAGGGATCTATTTTTTTATTTATTTTTTTATTTAAAAAGATTCAAAGAAAATTTTTAAAAAGATATATTATTTTTTAATTTTAATTTGTAAATTCTCTTGCCCTTGTCGTTTGTGGCGGTTGCGGGTTTGGGGGGGGTTGATGTCTATAGGAGGGCGGGGGATTAGGGGTTCCGGATTTTTATTAGAAAAAAAAATCTTTAAGGTATTTTTATATATTTGATTAAAACATAAATTTAAAAAGATTTTTTTTTTTTAAAGGATAGAGGGGGAAAGGCTTAAGCAGCTGCTTTTATTTAAGGGTTTGGACAATTAATGATATTAATCTGTTCCCGATAGGAGGAGGATGATTAGGGATAGGGACAGAGTTTTAATAAGGAACATCAAGGGCAGTGGTTTTGTTTCGTGTTCTCCAAGGTATGGTGGCATACGAATACGCGTGTACACAGATTTGTTTTTGGCGGGTTGTGGGTTTGTCCTCCAATGGACAGGGGGGGGGATTTGTGACATGACACGCCAAAAAGGATAAGAAAACATCATCCAGGTCGAGGCCTAGTATGACTAGAGCTAGGAGAATGGTGCCTATCTAGATGAGCTGGGAAGATGCGGAAGGTGCAAGGGGCTGAGAAATTCAATAAAGCAGGGAAATATAAAGAAAAAATAATTAAATAGAGAAAAAATAAAATTAAGGATAGGGGTAAGTTATTTATTAAATAGAATTAATAATGCTTTTATATGTATATAAGATTAATAGAATTTTTTGAATATGTTCGAAATATATATAATTTTAAAAAATAATTTTTACATCATATTATATAATTGTTATGATTTCAATTTAGATTTGATAGGTTTATTAAATCAACCTTTTTATGTGTGGGTTTTTTTTTAAGGGGGGAAGGAAAAACCGCAGACGGAGTACTGCTTTCAAATAAAAAACCTTCTTCTTCTTTGGAAAAAAAAGAGAGAAGACGGGAACGGAAAAAAAAACCCAAAAAAGAAACAAAACCAAACCCAAAAATGGAAAAACAAAAAAAAAAAAAAAGGAAAGAAAGAAAAAAAAAAAATCACAAGCCGGGCTTAGTACACACAAAAATTTGCTGGAGGAGAGAGGGAGAAAACAAGGGGAAGAAGGAAGGGGGAAAGCAGGCGAGGAGGTGCAGGAGAGGAAGAAAGATTTATTGGGAAGGGGGGGGGGAGAGAAGGGGGAGGAAGGGGGAGGGGGGGGAAGAGGGGGGAAAGAGGGGACGGAAGTTCTTGGGAGGGAAGGGAATGGGGGGGAGTGGGGGGGGGGGCAAGGGGGGGAAAACGAAGACAACAAAGGGGAAGAGGAGTAGGGATGGAGGGAAGGGGCAAGGGAGGAAGGACGAAACCATTCGTTTTTTGGCGGGAAGGAAGGAGAGAGGGGGAGGAAGACGGAAGAAGAAGAAGGGGAAAAAGAAGAAGAAGAGGAACAGAGAGAAAAGGGGAAGGGGAAGGCATAGGGGGGAAACAGGGAAAGGAAAGGGGGGGGGGGGAAAGGGAGACGGGGGAAGAGAGAAGCGGGGGGAGGGGGGAACAGGAAAGGGAAATGGGAAGAAGGGGAGGAAAAGGGAAAGAGGGAGAAATTGATGGAGGAAGGAGAGGGGAGAGGAGCAGGAAAAAAGGGGGGGAAAGGGAGGAGGGGGAGGAGAGAGAGAGGGGGAGAGAGGGGGAGGAGGGGGAGAGGGAAAGAGAGAAGGGGGAAGGGGAGAGCGGGAGGGGAGAAGAGGGGGAGGAGGGGGAGGGCGGGGAGAGGGGAAGGAGAGGAGGAGGGCGGGAGGAGGGAGAGATGAGAGGCGAGGATGGAGGGTGAGAGGGAGAGGGAGGGAGGAGAGGGGAGAGGGGAGAGAGAGAGGGGGAGAGGATGAGGGGAGAGAGAGAAAGGGGAGAGGGAAGAGGGAGAGACAAAAAAGAGATGGAGTGGGGGAGAGAGAGATGAGAGGGGGAAAAGACTAAGAGCGGAAGAGAAAGAGAGAAGGAGGAGAGGAGATGGGGAGAGAGGGGGGGAATGAAGGAGGAGGGTGGGGAAACGGAGAAGAGGACAAGGGACGAGGGGAGTAGAGGGGAGGAGAGGGAGATAGAGAAAGAGAGGGACAGGGGAGAGATGAGACGGGAGAGGGGGGTGAGAGGATAGAGGGGAGATGCGGCGAGAGGAGGGAGGGAAAGGGGGAGGGAGAGGGGGCGGGGGAAAGGAGGAGAGAAGAGGGGGTACAGAAGGGAGGGGGAGAGGCAAAAATGAGATAATGAGAGGGGAGAGTGAGGAGAGAGGGGAATCATGGACGGGAGAGGGGGAGGAGACGGGGGGGTTCTAAGGGGAGGAGGAGAGTGAGAAGTCGGGGACAAATGGGGGGAGGGGAGAGTGGGGAAGAAAGGGAAGAAAGATGGTAAGAAATATGACCTGGACCATTGGATCCAAGATGAAAGACGGGGAGGCCACGACGGATATTGGCATATCGGATTTTTTTGTGAAATGAAAACAGTATGCGATTTGTAGTGGCCTATCTGTACACAGTGGAAGAAAGAGAGTGAGATCTGTCAACTGATTGTTGGTGAGAATGATTATATATGAGAAAAATTCCTGTGAGAAAGAAAGGAAGAGATACAGGAGGATGACGGCAGAAAAGCTCTGCGCCTCTGCGGTCACGACAACGTGTCTCTATCAAGGCTGGTAGCTCACTGGTCCTATTGTGTAGCAGGTCGACATGCTCAGGAAGAATGGCCAGTGCTGGAGAGTGGTCCTTGAGGAGATCATCGGGTCGGAGTGAACTCACGCTTTATTCATTCAGCTCTTGAAGTTGCGGTCTCGTTCACCTCAATCACGAGCACCCATGCACCTACCCATACCAGAGATGCTGCTGTCCCGACATGGCAAGTCTCTCAAACATTTTGTGACTACATTCGATTTAATCTCCACTTCCAAGAGCAAAGATATCATCACAATGTTGCTTGTTGCGTGGACTATTCGTTACATGGGAGATATAGAAGTCACAACGTCTCATGTTCAGGTGTATGTCCCTCGTTAAGAGGCTCTTTGTGCGTGGTGTAAATTAACTGCCTCTCCTTTCCGTGGAACCAATGTGGCTATCCACTCTCGGACATCATTCCTACTCCACTGATCCTTGAGACGATATCTCCGGCTCACGCGATAATGGCACATGTATGATGAAGAGGGGTTATAGTGCTGCCCTGGAACAGTGCGTTGGCAGACAGGAGTGCAAAGGAGAGTCACCATGATGGGTCAGTTTCTGAGAATGGCAGCAAGTTCACTAACAGATATGCAGGTCTCTAAAAATAGCTGCGAGCTTGATACACTTGGCAGTTTGCTCAGAATTCGATAGGGCCGATCTTCAATGAAACTTTTCAAGATTGTATAGGGTTCACAGTCGAGGCCTAAACATGTCCCGATGTTGTTCTAGACCGTTAGCTACAGCTTCCACCGAAAAGTAAGCACCAGTAAGAAATAAGGCGTAAGCTATAATAAGAACGAGTTCGAGGAAACCCTTTCTTCTAAAGTTGTGATCTCCTGGGAAAAATCAAGAATCTATAGGATGCGCGGACTACTTAATAATATTCAATAGAGAGGTCCACAGCTTAATGCATGGAGAAGGAATTCCACAGATGAGGCACCTTCTGGATAAATACATTTCTCATCATCTCCTTCAGCAAGGAACAGAACGCTGCTGCATTTAGCTGAGGGGATGATCATTTCAGCCCTATGCTCCTCGACATTGTCCAGCAGGTGGCAAACCGGGCTCTGATCCAGTAATAACAGGCCAATCCATACTCTGTTGTCAACGAGGCAATTCTATTCTCAACTCTTGTACAGCGAGGTGTAGTGCTAAATACGGAAGTGTATGAACCATAGAAACAGGGATACCATTAGGCTGCCAGGAGTAGGCATTTCGACCAATCGAGCCTACACCGCCATTCAGTATGATCATGGTGAGGAGCCAACTCAGTATCCCTGTGTACCTGCTTTCTCTCCCATAGACCTCTGATCCCCTTAGGTTACCATAGGGCCAATCATTAAACCTGGCCTCTAAATATAGCCAATGACCTATTGGCATCGGATACCCTCTTGGCGGCAGACAGTTCCAGAGATTGTTTCACCACTCTCTGTATGAAAATAGTGTTCTTCTCATCTCGGTTTATAAAGGACCCCCCATCCCCCCTTATTCTTAAGCTGTGACCCCTTGTCCTGGGACTTCCCCAACACGGGGAGCAATCTTCCTGCTCCCCATATAGTCCCTTGTCCAGACCCTTAAGAGAATTTTGTAAGTTTCTATAAGATCCCCCTCTCAATCTCCTAAATTCTAGAGAGTATTAAGCCAAGGTCTTCCAGTCTTTCATTCATAAGACAGTCCTGACATTCCCAGGAATCAGTCTGTGTGAACCGTCTCTGCACTCCCTCTATGGCAATAATGTCCCTCCTCAGATTTGGAGACCAAAACTGACCACACGCAATACTCCAGGTGTGGTCCTCACCATGAGACCCCTGTACAACTGCAGTAGAAACCCCCTGCTTCTATACTCAAATCCCTTTGCTATGAAAGGTAACATACCATTCGCTTTCTTCACTGCTGCCTGCCTACTTTCAATGACTGGTGAATCATGACACCCAGGTCTCGCTGCATCTCCCCCTTTCCTAGTCGGCCACCATTTAGATAATAGTCTGCTTTCCTGTTTTTTGCCACCCACCAAAATGGATACCTCACATTTATACACATTTATACTGCATCTGCCAACATTTGCCCCACTCACCCCAGCCTATCCAAGTCACCTTGCAGTCTGCCTAGCATCCTCCTCAACGAGCTAACACTGCCCCCCACTTAGTGTCATCGAAAAACTGATGAGATTGTTGCCTTTCATTTCCCTCAGGATCAGAAACATGGAGTTATAGGCATTGTCATCTGTTGGATCTCCCAGTCACTGAGGCCATATTGAATGGCACGTCAGGCTCGAAGGTCACTGACGATGGCCTAGCTGAGCAAGCTGGAAAAATTTATATGCATCCACTGGGTGGCCCAGTTCAAAGGGTAGATACACAAGATACTGAATCTGCTAACCACCACCATTCATTGATGGTCAATCGTGCCCAGGTGCAGCAGCATGCAATCCGCTGCTTTCTAACTCTTCCGTCATCTTAGACAAATCCACTTGAGAATAGCATGCAGGGATTAAATACATACATCCTCTATAGTGATTTAGATGGTAGAGCCCACATTCCATGGTATATATGAAGGAGGCCACCGTCCAGATCATGCTTCACCCAAGCATATGATATACTACGAAGCGGGCCCCATATGTAACTTGTAGTGTTTGTATTACATGGATATTTGTTGTTGGGTTTGATTACCACGGACCATGTCACTACTATTGAAGTTCCCTCTGTACACAATCATCCTTACGGGGCTAGGCAAAGTAGTATTCGCAGCTCATAGGTCAGGATATTATCAGACCATTCGTCCCTTCGACTCTGCACCATTCTCATGACACATTGGACCAGGCTCTATAATAGTGCACTCGTATGTTATACCTCCTGTTTCCTTTTAAGTACCGCCTGAATATTCATTATCTCCGGGGGTTTTAGCCTATACAACACAGTCACCTGGCTCTCATACTAACTCCTCCCACAACTATAGGCAGATGAAGTTGGCTAGAGAATTATGTGTCACCATTCCAACACAATCCCCTTATGGAGAAAACCCCTTGAGTCAGGACTCAAGCAAACAGGATTTCTCTTTCCCTCTAGCACCAGCATCTTCCTTGAGAGATACTCTGTCCTTGACTATAACCTGGTTTTACCACAAGCTACAGCACTTTTGCTTTTCCAATGTACCATGGATTCTACAGTCTGTTGTGGAACATCCTTGTTCTCGGACGTCGGACCCCTCAAATTCTCACTTAGTAAACCATACTCGCCAGGGAACTTTCTTCATGCGAAGTACACCTACTCCCAAGGAATTCACACCACATGAACCAGTGCCTAAATCCTGAGAGCAGGTCTTCCTGCGGAAAATTGGGTTCCACCTATCAACCAATGGTTCTGAGACCTAAAGATACGATCGCCTACCCCGTGTACCAGTCGCACCAAGCCCTGTATTAATTGTCAAGTCCGCCTCCTGCTCCTCTGACTTCTCCCGCCTTTTGCTGGTACTGATCATACAGGAATGATCTGCGGTGACCTACTGTCTTTTAGTCCTACTGATCAATAACTGGATGTAGTTGACCCCTCAGGTTCTCATTTGCAACTTATCTTTGTCCAATATGGAACCACGGACAAACAGATAAAACCTGCTCCTCCCAAATTTGGAGCTGCATTGGAACACACATACTTCGGTTGGAGTTTCAATGAGGGCCAACCCATACGTGCATGCCACAAGCGAAAAGCTTTCTTCTAGAATCAGTGTCTGGCTATGCACCCATTCAATTGCCATTTACAATAAGTTCTATTGGCTGGTGTAACCATCTCATTGCCCCTTAAGTAGTAAAGAGTAATTCGGCCTTATTTGATCCGTTTCGATCAGTCCAATCACTTTGCTCTTGGCAGTGCTGGCGCATTGGCTGAATTACCAACTGATCGCCTGCTCCCTGTTTGATTCCAGCTTCTGTGGTTGATTGTGGTACAACTCCAAGTGATCTACTCGAGCTTTTCCACTCTATAGACCCTGCGACAGCTCACCAAGTTTAACATGGATACCCATCCTCTGGCTACGGTTGTTGGCTCTCAAGTCGTTGCTAGCCTGCCTACATTATCGCGCGTCTGCGTGGACGGGTCCACGCCTCCATTCCTCAGCTACCCGTCTACAATGACTATCTGCTTGGCGCCATCAACGGAGTCCCGCCGCTGGACACCGCTCTCTGCCAATGTGAGGAGTCCCTAGGCCGATTTGTCACGCTTCGCCCCTCCCAAACACTGCATCTGTATCTCAGCGCGGACACGGTGCAGGATTGTCGACAATTTAAACGTTCCGAGAGTCACCATACAGGAAAGTCCATGCTCTAGCATTGTACATTATCCTGGACGATTATTAAAAACTAATGCACTTATCATCACATAATGGTAGGGTAAACTGGAATACTGTACTTTCTGCCCACTCCTCTGTTTAAGCAACCAGATCCCTACCAAACCCTGACGTCAGATATAGAAAGTAATCAATTTAAATGGGGCAGCAGTCTGCACAATATCATCCAAATTCAAGTAAGACTCGTGATAAATTGAATCAACGTGGCCAGAATCTGGCATCACTCCTGGCTCACACACCCAGGCTCCTGATAATAATGGTTTTCCCCCGATGTTTTTGTACAGACAGCGGAGGTACTTCTCCCTCGCATAAGAGGCTCCCTCGGCCCGCGATGATGATGTACCCCGCTATTACAGCGCAGTACTCCTCCCCTGACCTGGGAAACCGTCTTCAACACTTGGAGAGAGTTCGCACCCGAAAGAATTAGGGCCTTCATGAGACCTAGTCCAGGGCTGACATTCATGCGCCACTCCGGGAGATTCAGCGAAGCCTCGCCATCACAGGTTTACAGATCATCCCCTGCTTGCGAGCGATAAAAGAAATGTTACCATCATTAGTGATTGACAAGTGAACTTTAGACCGCTGACGTTGTCCTGGCCTATAGTCAAGAGCTGGATGTGAAAGTAATGAAGCATTCAATCGTGAACACAGAGATGGCAACATTTTCAGGGATTGCCCATATGGCGGGGGATTACCGCCTGTAGAATCTGGTTGGAGTATTGGTTCCACAAGAGATCGCTCCGGCGATTCTGGAATGCAATTGCGTGGGGCTTTGGTTGAGTGGGATGAAGGGACCCGAGTTGGTCCAACTGGAGAGAGGAGAACCCATCGCAGTACCTGTCTAAGTACCCTAAGGAGTTTGGATGAGTCCTTCTGGCATTTCAGGAGAAGCATGCCACCCACTGGAGTATGATTTTTGGAATATCGACACAGATTAAAGGCTTGATCATTCACCGATAAAGTAAGGATCAATCATTTTAATAGCAAAATTCCATACAGGGAGAGAAGAAACAGAGACATCAGAAGGGGGGGGGGCCAAGAGAGGCCATGGATATCCACCGAGACGTGGCGGGAAATAACGATCTACGTAACTATCAGGGTGGAGGCTCCATGTTTTTTATTCTTTATTTCTGGGACAAATATAAAACGAGGAACTCAGAATCGTATAATTATCGCTGTAATCTTAAAAATCACCCCATCTGACTTGCTCCCTCCCTGCCTTCTCTCCTCAAGATCCCTCAGCTCTCCCTCTGCCTCTGAGCAGTAATCGTCACCCTCGGGTAGCTGCAAAGTAACCGTATGGGTTGTGAAAATGAAGTGTGCGATTTACTATGTAAGGGAAAAGGACACCCGTATATGGTTTGGAGCTTCATGACGACTATGTGAAGGTTGTGTAAAGCAAAGGCAGGGTTCTCTATTGTCCCCTGTGTGTTTCAACATTCCCTAAACTCTCTCTACCTCTCCCCCCCCCACCCCCTCTCCAGGCTCTCCCTCCGTCCCTCCTGTCACGCTCCTCTTTCCTCTCCGCCCAGCCTCTCTCCCTGATTCGTCCTCTCTCTCCTCCTCGCTCACCTCTCTCCTATCTCCTCTACTCTCTCCCCTCATCTTCCGCCCCCCTATCCCTCTCCTCTTCCTCCCATTTACTATCTTCCTTCTCCTCTCCCGGTCCCTTTCCCCCTGTCTCCTTCTCCTTTCTCTCTCTCCCTCATCCCTCTCTCCCCTCCCATCTCTCTCTCCCTCCTCTCCTATCCCTCTCATCCCCATCACACTCTCTCACTCTCCTCCCCTATCCATCTCTCATCCCACGCTCCCGCAACCGCCTCTGACCCTCTCCCCCTCTCCTCTCCCCAGCTCCTCTCTCTACCTCCCTCTCCTCCTCCTCCCTCGCCCCCCCCCGCCGCGGCCGCCGCGCGCGCGCGCGCGCGCGCCCGCGCTCGGCCGCGCGTCCCTCCGGGCCGGCGCGCGGCGCGCGGCGGCGCGTGCGGGGGGCGCGCGGCGCGCCGCGGCGGCCCCGCC
>NW_026575722.1:0-34887 GCF_028641065.1 Leucoraja erinaceus | reverse complement strand
AGAGAGAGGACGAGGAGGATTGGAGAGCGAGAGAGGAGAGAGAGAGGGAGAGAGCCGAGGGAGAGAGAGGAGGAGAGAGAGAGAGGGAGAGAGAGACGGAGAGAGGGAGAGGGGGAGAGAGAGAGGAGGAGAGGGAGAGGAGGAGAGGGAGAGAGGGAGAGAGAGAGAGGAGAATAGAGAGGGAGGGGAGTGAGAGCGAGAGGGAGAGGGTGGGTAGAGAGGAGAGGGGAGGCGAGGTGGGAGTGGGAGAGGGATTAGAGAGGTGGGGTGGAGTCTGGGGGGGTCCTGTCTCGAGAGGGAGGAGAGGAGAGGATCCCAGGATCAGTGGTGGGGATGTGATATTTCTATGTGGTACTGACTCTATTGCTCAATAATCTCTCTCGTTCCAGTCATAGAGCAGAAGATGTTCTCGGATCCTGGTCTCCTTCCACCTAGTAAGGGGCAAACCGTTCACAGGTTGGGCCGCCCTCAATAGGATTACAGAGACAGGTACAACGAGTCAGGGGAAACAAGGCCCGTGCAGACCACTATTCCTTCCCGAAACATGGTTCCTTTTCACTAGCCCGCACACCTCCCAACATAATCCTATCTAGATGGCACTGACCCCTGTTCCGTCACCTGCATGCCCCTCTCACAAGTCTCCCACGACTGACACAACACAGGGGAACCGAGAGGAGAGTCTCGGGGAAGAGACCAGATGAGAGGCTAGAGGGGTCCCAGGGCCGACCAAGATGCCCCGTCTAGGAGAGTCCCACCAGAGGAGAGGAATTTCTCCGCCTGACTGCCACCCCTGACCTATCATGCCACTTCTAAGGAGATAGTCGTATACCATCATCAATCTATTACTTCTATCTACATATAAGTCTGCTATCCGAGGAGTGGATCCATCTACATAGTCGAGGGATCTAGGGGAGTAAGAGATGAGGAGAGTTGTGTTGGGGGCTATGGGTGTGAGGTGGTGGAGGTGGAATATTGTGTTGGGGGCTATGGGTGAGTGGTGGAGGTGGAATATTGTGTTGGGGGCTATGGGTGAGTGGTGGAGGTGGAATATTGAGTTGGGGGCTATGGGTGAGTGGTGGAGGTGGAATATTGAGTTGGGGGCTATGGGTGAGGGGGGGAGGTGGAATATTGTGTTGGGGGCTATGGGTGAGTGGTGGAGGTGGAATATTGAGTTGGGGGCTATGGGTGAGTGGTGGAGGTGGAATATTGAGTTGGGGAGTTGGGGGGATGGGTGAGTGGTGGAGGTGGAATATTGTGTTGTGGGCTATGGTGAGTGGAGGAGGGGAAGGAGGTGGGGGCATATGGGTGAGTTGTGGACATGGGGCATGGATTGGGGTGGAGTGGAGGTGGAATTGGATATTGAGTTGGGGGCTGGTGAGGTGAGTGGTGGAGGTGGAATATTGTGTTGGGGGCTATGGGGAGTGGTGGAGGTGGAAGAGGAGTGGGTTCTGGGGGCTCTGGTGGTTGTGGTGGAGTGGAATATTGAGTTGGGGGCTATGGGTGAGTGGTGGAGGTGGAGGTGGATTATTGAGTTTGGGCTATGCTATGGGTGAGGATGGAGTGGCAATATTGGTTGGGGGCTATAAGGGTGAGTGGTGGAGGTTTCTATTGAGTTGGGGGCTATGTGTGAGTGGTGGAGGGTGGAATATATGTGTTGGGGGCTATGGGTGAGTGGTGGAGGTGGAATATTGAGTTGGGGGCTATGTGTGAGTGGTGGAGGTGGAATATTTGGGACTGAGACGAGGAGAAGCTTTTCCACCCAGAGAGTTGTGTGAATCTGTGGGATTCCCTTGTGTTGGGGGGAGTGGGTGAGGTGGGATATTGAGTTGGGGGCTATGGGTAGTGGTGGAGGGATTCCTGGAATATTGTGTGGGGGCTACAGTGTGTGAGTGGTGGCTTTGTATACACAAGGATAATAACACATGAACACAGTTGGGTGATGGTGCATACAGGACACTTACACATGTGACAGATCAGGATCAGGGTGAACATGGAGATATGAACATACATAGTCAGATAATATGGGTGCTATGGTATAGATGGAAGACATGTGTATGACCATATTATAGGGGCTCACAATTCCCACCATCTAATGTGTGTATGGGCCCATCTTCCACAGATGTCGTTAGGAGATATACATACAGGTCACCACATCTCTATATATATACATGGGGCTATTGTAGTATTTGCTCAACACACAAATATCCCTATGGATCACAACGAGGATCTGAGACTGTGGCCCCCTAAGTATACAATGCAGGAGAGGGACACATGGATAACAGAGTGGTTAGTGTGGCACATCATAGGGCAGTAGGTGGCTACAGGGAGATCAGATACAGACAGAACACCACATAGACAGACACAATGGGGGCAGTAGAGGTATAGGTACACCATTTGTGGTACATATTTTCGTTGGGAGATTGGATGAGTGTTACAACTCAGATATTGTGTTTGGGGCTAGTGTTGTGATGAAGGTGGGATGGAGATTCATCTATCTCGTACGATAAGGATTCATTATAGATGAGAGGCTATATTTTTGTTATAGGGTAGGGATTCTCGAGAGAAGGGCGGATCAATGGAGGAGATGGAGAGGAAGATTGATTACACATACCAGACCAGAGATTAGGAGATGATTGGGATGTGATAGGATAATCTTGAATTGTTGCCATCTGGTAGTTGAATGGAGAGAGGGGGGAATGATATACAGATACTTCTAAATATAGTTTAGATACCCCACCAGAGAACATACTCAATGAGATGATCACCCGAATGTGATTCTTGTCCAACAGTGGACAGACTGATAGGTGTAGTGAAATAGAACATAGAACACAATGATTAATAGAACAGAGATTGATGGATGTCTTGGAGAGACAGATGAATGCAGGGTAGGGGATTGCCTCACAGGCTAGTTAGGACCTATTGGGAGAGGGATCCTAGACAACTGAGGCCCTTCTAAAGGGATTGGGGGAACACATGATAGAAGGGCCGATTTAGGCTGATTATTGGTATACACACAATAGAGACCGACAGACACCCAGAATACAATTAGAGTTTACAGTAAACACAATCCATAGGTCTAGACCACCACCTGCACCCCGTGTGGATAGGCCACACTCTGGGGGTCAGGTATGGAGGGAGAAGAGGGTGCTAATGTTTAGAATGTCATGCTTTACTTGTCCAGAACCCCGATCCTGGGACAAGGTACCATGCCCCAGTTACACTAGTCTGTGAGACCAACACTGAGCCGTCTACACATGGTCACACCCCACCTCCACATGCCCGGGCTGTTAGTTGAATCTATGTCGTCCTCCACCCCAATGACCAACATGAGGCCACGTGTACTACGGTGAGTAGTCCCCCCCCGACCAACATGTCCCATCTACACTAGTCCCATCCCGACCAACATGCCCCATCTACACTAGTCCCACCCGACCAACATGTCCCAGCTACACTAGTCCCACCCCCCGACCAACATGCCCCGTCTACACTAGTCCTAGTCCCACCCCGACCAACATGCCCCATCTACACTAGTCCCACCCCGACCAACATGCCCCATCTACACTAGTCCCACCCCGACCAACATGCCCCATCTACACTAGTCCCACCCGGACCAACATGCCCCATCTACACTAGTCCCACCCCGACCAACATGCCCCGTCTACACTAGTCCCACCCTGACCAACATGCCCCGTCTACACTAGTCCCACCCCGACCAACATGCCCCGTCTACACTAGTCCCACCCACCTGAAACATCTCCCGTGCTAACACATCTACACTAGTCCCACCCCGACCAACATGCCCCGTCTACACTAGTCCCACCCCGACCAACATGCCCCGTCTACACTAGTCCCACCCCGACCAACATGCCCCATCTACACTAGTCCCACCCCGACCAACATGCCCCATCTACACTAGACCCACCCCCAACAACCTGCCCCCCAACTACACTAGTCCCACCCCCACCAACACGGCCCCGTCTACACTAGTCCCACCCCGACCAACATGCCCCATCTACACTAGTCCCACCCCGACCAACATGCCCCATTTACACGAGTCCCACCCCGACCAACATGCCCCGTCTACACTAGTCCCACCCCGACCAACATGCCCCCTCTACACTAGTCCCACCCCGACCAACATGCCCCATCTACACTAGTCCCACCCCGACCAACATGCCCCGTCTACACTAGTCCCACCCCGACCAACATGCCCCATCTACACTAGTCCCACCCCGACCAACATGCCCCGTCTACAGTAGTCCCACCCCGACCAACATGCCCCATCTACACTAGTCCCACTCCGACCAACATGCCCCATCTACACTAGGCCCACCCCGACCAACATGCCCCGTCTACACTGGTCCCACCCCGACCAACATGCTCCAGTCTACACTAGTCCCACCCCGACCAACATGCCCCGTCCACACTACTCCCACCCCGACCAACATGCCCGTCTACACTAGTCCCACCCCGACCAACAACTTGTGCCCATCTACACTGTTGTGTGTGTGACCAACATGCCCCCTCTACACTGTCCACCCCGACCAACACAACTGTTGTGTAGTCACAGTCGTGTGTGGTGTGTGACCTCCATGTACTGTCCCACACTGTCCACGGGTCTACAACTGTGTGTGAGTGTTACATATCCGTCACCCATAGTATGTGTGTGTGCCAGGTGTCTGAGGTGTGTGACCAGTGAGAGGGGGTGGACTAGTCCCACCACCCGTGTGGTGAATACACTAGTCACAACCTACGTGTGGTGTGTGTCTAATACTGTCCCATGTCCTCGCCCAACTGTAGGGGTCTGGATGTGTCTGTACACAATGTCCAAGGTCTCGTGGTACTCTCAGGAGAATGTTCGTACAACAGTACAGGAGTGTTTGTGACACTGTCGCAGGTGTGTAACTGTCAGCATTATGTGTGTGTGTCCTGGTGATCCCGTGGCAACTAACATGTAGGGTCAAAACTTCCCCTGTGTGGCTGTGGATGTATCCTTTGTTTTTTACTCAAGAGGACTCCCTATTGGTCAACTCTCTCTAATCCTCACTATGTTTCCCCTCTACTCTAGTTGTCCAACCCCTTAGACATGTACACATATATCTTCACCAGATCCCCTATCATCCTCTAAACTCTCACCCCTCTAGCCACAGCCGCTTAGATCAGCATCCTCACCTCACGCCTCATATTAATCTCTGCCAGGCTTCTAACTCCCCCTCAATAGCAAGAATGTCTTCCTCACAGATTAGGGGACCAAAACTGTACGCAATACTCCAGGTGTGGTCTCACCAAGACCCTGTACAACTGCAGTAGAACCTCTTTGCTCCTAGACTCAACTCATCTTGTTATGAAGGCCAACAGGCCCATTGGCTTTCTTCACTGCCTGCTGTACCTGCATGTTTACTTTCATAGACTGATGAACAAGGACCCCCAGATCCCCTTTTCCCAACTTGACACCATTCAGATAGTAATGGATCTAGAACCTTCTCTAAACCTCTGACGTCCGTCTGGAGCAAGTTTTGTGTGAATGTCAGTGTGAATGTACAGGAACCTGTTGCACAAGTTCTTACGACAATGAGCGTTTCCACGGAATGATTTGGCCCCGTCTCAACTGCACAAACATGTTCGACAAACCACTAATTAATACCTTAGCAGCCAAGACCATCACACACGCCTTTGCTCAGAGGAATGGAGCGGCTGCTGGGCTTGTACACTATGGGGATGGGAAGAGGAGTAGGGGGAGAGGGAGGGGAGGGAGAGGGGAGGAGAGGGCGGAGAGGGGAGGAGAGGAGGGAGGGGAGGGAAGAGAGGGGGGAGAGGGAGAGGAGGGGAGGGAGATTTGAGGGGAGGGGAGGAGGGGGAGGGGAGGGAGGGGAGAGGGAGGGAGAGGGGAGGGGAGGGGGAGGGGAGGGGAGGGAGGCCAGGGAAGAGAGGGGAGGGGAGGGGAGGAGAGGAGGGACTCGAGGGGAGGGAGGCTTCGGAGAGGGGGAGGAGAGGGGGAGAAGAGGGGGAGAGGACCCATGACAGGAGAGGAGAGGGAGGGGGGGGGAGAAGGAGAGGAGAGGGGAGGGGGGGGGGAGGGGAGTGGAGGGAGGGAGAGGGGAGGGGGGAGGGGAGGAGAGAGGAGGAGAGGAGAGGAGAGGGGAGGGGAGGGGCCCCGGGGCTTCTAAGGGGAGGGGAGGGGAGGGGCGGAAGGGGAGGGGGAGGGGAGGGGAGGTTAGGGGAAGAGGCCTTCAATCTCAGCCTCTCGTGTGGACTCCTTCGTTCCAGGGACAACAGAGAAAGCGCAAAATGGAACTGACCTCCCGTGAGACACAAACGAGAGAGGAGGAGACTGGGGGAGAGAGAGGGGGGAGTTAGAAAGATCCTTCGGTGAAAGCCAAAATCACCCACAGCCCCCCCTCTCCTCCCTCCCCCCCCTCTCTCACTCCCCCCTCCCTCTCCCTCCCTCTCCTCTCTCCCGACTCAGAGAGATACAACTAACATAGAAACATAGACAACTAGGTGCAGGAGTAGAGGCCATTCGGCCCTTCGAGCCTGCACCATTCGCCATTCAATATGATCATGGCTGATCATCCAACTCAGTATCCCGTACCTGCCTTCTCTCCATAGCCCCTGATCCCCTTAGCCACAAGGGCCACATCTAACTCCCTCTTAATATAGCCAATGAACTGTGCCTCAACTACCCTCTGTGGCAGAGAATTCCACAGATTCACCACTCTCTGTGTGTGGGGGGCAAAAAAATGTCGGTCCTAAAAGATTTCCCCCTTATCCTTAAAACTTGATGATGGAGTTCACACTGTGACTGGCTACGCAGTCATGAGTATAGAGTGAGTACAGCAGGGGGCTGGGCAGTCATGAGTATAGAGTGAGTACATGAGCATTCATGAGTATAGAGTGAGTACAGCAGGGGGCTGAGCACTCATGAGTATAGAGTGAGTACAGCAGGGGGCTGAGCACTCATGAGTATAGAGTGAGTACAGCAGGGGGCTGAGCATTCATGAGTATAGAGTGAGTACAGCAGGGGGCTGAGCATCATGAGTATAGAGTGAGTACAGCAGGGGGCTGAGCATTCATGAGTATAGAGTGAGTACAGCAGGGGGCTGAGCACTCATGAGTATAGAGTGAGTACAGCAGGGGGCTGAGCACTCATTAGTATAGGCACTCATTTTAAGTCTTCCTTAGTGAAAACAGAACCAAAGTAGTTATTCAATTGGTCTGCCATGTCCTTGTTCCCCTGATCAATTCACCTGTCTCTTATCCTTAAACTCTGTGCGTGTGGGTGTGTGTGTGTGTGTGTGTGTGTGTGGGTGTGTGTGTGTGTGTGTGTGTGTGTGTGTGTGTGTGTGGGTGTTGTGTGGCCCCTTGTCCTGGACTTTCCCCAAACATCGGGAACAATCTTCCTGCATCTAGCCTGTCCAACCCAACTAAGGATTTTGTAAGTTTCTATAAGATCCCCCCTCAATCTTCTAAATTCTAGCGAGTACAAGCCGAGTCTATCCAGTCTTTCTTCATAAGACAGTCCTGACATCCCAGGAATCAGTCTGGTGAACCGTCTCTGTACTCCCTCTATGGCAAGAACGTCTTTCCTCAGATTAGGAGACCAAAACTGTACACAATACTCCAGGTGTGGTCTCACCAGGGCCCTGTACAACTGCAGAAGGACCTCTTTGCTCCTAGACTCAAATCCTCTTGTTATAAAGGCCAACAGGCCAAAACTACACACAATACTCCAGGTGTGGTCTCACCAAGACCCTGTACAACTGCACGCTGTCTCTGGCTCTTGTTCACGTACCTTGACACTGGAATCCTTGTTTTCCGACCCCCCTGAAGAATGAAAAACAAGACATCACTTACTATTGAAGTTCGGACACTATTGGCCGGAGTAACTCAGCGGGTCGGGCAACATCTCTGGAGAGAAGACCCTTCTCCAGACCTGATGTCAAGGGGAGCGGCTCAGAGATGGAACAACAGGTGCAGGAGTAGAGGCCATTCGGCCCCTTCCAGCCAGCACCATTCGCCATTCAATGTGATCACGGCTGATCATCCCCAATCAGTTCCCCGTTCCTGCCTTCTCCCCGTATCCCCCGACTCTCTCTCCCCGCTATCTTTAAGAGCCCGATCTAGCTCTCTCTTGAAAGAATTCTCTCCAGAGAACCGGCCTCTCTCTCCCCACTTTACCCTCTAATTCTACCCTCTATCTCTGACCAGATGAAGTCGGTGCAATAATGAAAAAAGTGCTCTCTCTCTCTCTCCCCCCTCTCTCTCTCCCTCCCTCTCTCTCCCTCCTTCCCCCTCCCCTCTCTCTCTCCCTCTCTCTTTCTCTCCTTCTCTCCCTCTCTCTCTCTCCCTCTCTCTCTCTCCCCTCCTCTCTCTCTCTCCCTCCCTCCCTCCCTCTCTCTCTCTCCACCCCTCCCTCTCCCCCTCTCTACCCTCTAATTCTACCCCCTCTATCTCACCAGGTGAAGTCGATGCAGTGATTACAGAAAGCGACCTGTCTCTCTCCTCTCTTTCTCTCTCTCCCCCATCCCTCCTCTCTCTCTCATTCCATCTCCCTCTCTCCCTCCCTCCAATCTCCCCTCTATCCATTCCCCCCTCCTCTCCCCATCCTCCCTCTCTCTTCCTCCCTCTCTCCCTCCATCTGCCTCCGTCTCACCCTCTCCCTCTCTTTTTTCCCTTGTTTCTATGGATCTCCGGAAACGTAACCATTCCATCTATGGGAGAGGGAGAGAGGGAGAGAGGGGGAGAGAGGGAGAGGGGGGGGAGGGGGAGGGGAGAGGGGAGAGGGAGGGGGGAGAGAGGGGAGGGGGGGTGGGTGAGGGTGGTGGGGGGGGGGGAGGGAGGGGGGAGGGGGGGGAGGGGAGGGGGGGAGAGGAGGGAGAGGGAGGGAGGGGAGAGGGGAGGGAGGGAGAGGGGGGAGGGAGAAGGAGAGGGAGGAGAGGGAGGGAGGGGAGGGGAGCAGGGAGGAGGGGGGGGGAGGGGGAGAGAGGGGGAGAGGGAGAGAGAGGGAGAGAGAGAGAGAGGGGGAGAGAGGGGGAGAAGGAGAGGGAGAGAGGGGGAGAGAGAGGAGATGGGAGAGAGAGAGAGAGAGAGGGAGGGGGAGAGGGGGAGAGAGGGGGGAGAGGGGAGGAGGGGGGGAGAGGGGGGGAGAGGGGGAGGGGGGGGAGGGGGGGAGGGGGGGAGGGGGGGGGGGGGGGGGGGGGGAGGGGGGGAGGGGGGGAGGGGGGGAGGGGGGGGAGGGGGGGGGGGGGAGGGGGAGGGGGAGGGGGGGAGGGGGAGGGGGAGGGGGGGGAGAGGGAGGGAGGGGGTGGGGGGAGGGGGAGAGGGGGGGAGAGGGGAGAGGGAGAGAGAGGGAGAGGGAGAGAGGGAGAGAGGGAGAGGGGGAGAGAGGTGGAGAGACGGAGAGAGACGGAGAGAGGGGAGAGAGAGGGAGAGGGGGAGGAGAGGAGAGAGGGGAGAGAGGGGAGAGGGAGAGGGAGAGGGAGAGGGATTGAGGGGAGAGGAGAGGGAGGAGAGGGGAGGGAGAGGGAGAGGGAGAGGAGGAGAGGAGGAGAGGAGGAGAGGAGGAGAGGAGAGAGATAGGAGATCGGGAGAAGACAGGAGCCGCTCCCGGGCGATACATTGTAGCCGGCTCTCTGCCCCTCCTCCCCTCTCCACTGTAGGTGGATACCTCTAGCCGATCGGGATACATTGTAGCCGATGGTGGATACATTGTAGCCGAGGTCAGACAGAGAGAGACACAAACACAGGTGGATACATTGTAGCCGATGGTGGACACACACACACACTGTAGCAGCCCAGGGGATACATTGTAGCCGAGCCGCAAGTAAGGCTTGAAACGCGAGTTGATTTAAACGTCCTACACAGACAACAAGCTCCAATTCCCGGTTACACAAAAAAGCTGGAGAAACTCAGCGGGTGCAGCAGCATTTATGGAGCGAAGGAAATTTCTGCTGCACCCGCTGAGTTTCTCCAGCTTTTATGTGTAACCTTCGATTCTCCAGCATCTGCAGTTCCTTCTTAAGCTCCAATTCCCTCTTTCTCTTTCCCTTTTACCCTCTAATTCTCCCCTCTCTCCCTCTTCCTCTCTCTCATTCTCCCCTCTCTCCCCTCTCTCGACTTTCCCCTCTAATTCCACCCCCTCTTTCCCTCTCACCAGATAAAGTTGGTGCAGTAATTCAGAAAGTTATCTCTCTGACTCTCTCTCTCTCTTCCTCTCCCCCTCTCTTTCTCTCTCTCGCCTATTTACTCTCCAATTCTCCCCTCTCTCCCCTCTCCCTCTTCCTCTCTCTCATTCTCCCACTCTCTCTTCCCCCTCCCTCTCTCCCCTCTCTCCCTCTTTACCCTCTAATTCCTCTCCCCTCTCTTCCCTCTCACCAGATAAAGTCGGGTGCAGTAATTCAGAAACTCGTCCTCCTCCTCTCCTGACTCTCTCTCTCCTCCCTCCCTATTTCTCTCTCTCGCCTATTTACTCCAATTCTCCCCCCCTCCTCTCCCCCTCTCCCTCTCTCCCTCCGCCTCTCTCTCTCTCCTCCTCTCTCCCCTCCTCTCTCTCTCCCCCTCCCTCTCTCATTCTCCCACTCTCTCTTCCCCCTCTCTCCCCCTCTCCCCTCTCTCCCTCTCTCACCCCTCTACCTCCTAAATCCCTACTCTATCCAGAATCCCCCAGTAAAGTCGGTGCATCCCCAGAAAAGCTCTCTCTCGTCCTCTACCCTCTCTCCTCTTACCCTCTAATTCAACCCCTCTCCTCCCTCTCCATTCCTCCTCTCTCTTCTCTCCCTCCTCTCCCCCCCTCCCCTCTCTCCTCTCACTCCTCTAATCTCTCTCCCACTCTCCTCTCCCTCTCAACCCCATCTCCCCGGTTTGCAGTACTCCTCTCTCTCATGTCTCTCTCTCTCCCCACTCCTTCTCTCCTCTCCTCTCCACTTTTCCCTCTAAGGCCTCTACTCCCTCTCCTCCCTCTCTCTCCTCTCTCTCTCCCCTCCTCTCCTCTCTCTCCTCTCTCTCCCTCTCCTCTTTCTTCTCCTGCTAATCCTCTCCCCATCTATCCCTCTCCTCATCTCTCCCCTCTCACCTCCGGGGGAAACCCTCTCCTCTCTCTCCCCCTCCCTTCTCTCCCTCCCCTCTCCCCTCTCTCCCCCCCTCTCTCTACCCCACTCTTCTCCTCTCTCTCCCCCCTCTCCCCACCTCTCCTCTCTAATTCACCCTCTCTCAGCCTCTCTCTCCCCCTCTCCGTACCCCTCCCTGAGACTCTCATTCCATCTCTCTCTCCTCTCTCTCTTCTCTCTCTCCTCTCCTCTCCTCCCCCTTTCCCTCTCTCTCCCACCTCCTCTCTCTCTCTCTCACTCCTTCTCTCTCTCCTTCTCCCCCTCCTCTCTCCCTCTCTCTCCCCTCCCTCCTCTCCTCTCCCCCCATCCTTCTCTCTCCCCTCCTCTCCTCTCTCTCATTCTATCTCTCTCCTCCCCTCTCTCTCTCACCTATCTCCCCCTCTCTCTCTCTCATCCCACCTCTCCTCCCCTCTCCCTCTCCCTCTCCTTCTCTCCCTCCTCTCCCCCCTCCTCTCTCTTTCCCCTCTCTCTCCCACCCTCTCTCTCTCTCCCTAACTCTCTCTCTCCCCCCTCTTGCTCCTCTAATCCCACCCTCTCTCTCATCCTTCTCTCCCCCCTCTCTCCACTTTCCCCTCTAATTCCACCCCCTCATTCTATCCTTCCTCTGTCTCTCTTCCCTCTCCTCCTTTAGCTATCTGCCTCTCTTCCCATCCTCCTCTCTCCCACTTCCTCTCCTTCTCTCCTCCTTCCCCCTCTCCTTTCCTCTCTCTGGATCCTCCCTCTCCCTTCCTTCATCTAATTCCACCCTCTCATCCACATCCACTTTCCCTCTAATCCCAACTTCTATCTCTCCTCCCTTCCTCTCTCATTCTGGAGCTCTCTACCTCCTCCTCTCTCCCCCTCCTCTCTCACACTTTCCCTCCTCTTCCCCTACTCTCTCACCCCAGTTTCCCCTCTAAGTACACCCTCTCTCTCTCTCTCCCTCTCACCAGATAAAGTCGGTGCAGTGGCTGCAGAAAGTCGGTTGTCGAAGAACCGGGAGATGAATCGATGATCCTTCACCTGGTGAACACATCTTCTGTCGGATAGAGCCCCCGAGGGGCAAAGCCAGGCCACTCAGAGTAAGGCTCCCGGCCCCAACCCGGCCCCAAATTTACCCAGACCCCTGTCCCGGCCCCTCTCTCATCCAGCTAGAGCCCCCCCGACACACCACCGCCCTCGACCCCGGCCCCTCCAGCGCTTCTCTCTCCTCCTCCATCTCACAAACAAACTCCTGAATCCTCCAATTCCCGTCGCGTCTCCCGCTTTTTATTCAATTGCCGGGAGAGGGGAGGGCGGTCCCACTTAAAGCGGCCGCGCCGACCTGCAAATTAGAGGCGGGGAGGGGGGCAATAAGAGGAAGGTACAACTACAGAGAGGGGTCAAGAAACATAGACAACAGGTGCAGGAGTAGAGGCCATTCGGCCCTTCGAGCCTGCACCATTCGCCATTCAATATGATCACGGCTGGATCATCCAACTCAGTATCCTGTACCTGCCTTCTCTCCATACCCCCTGATCCCTTTAGCCACAAGGGCCACATCTAACTCCCTCTTAAATATAGCCAATGAACTGTGTGGCCTCAACCCAACTCCTACCCAACCCAAACTCCAATTTCCACCCAACTCCAACCCAAACTCCAACTCACTCTTAAAGTCAACCCAACTCCAACCCAACTCTATAAAGGGGGAAAATGAACCCTCACCCAACTCCAAGAGGCCAACTCCACCCAACCCAACCCAACTCCAACCCAACCCAACCCAACGAAATACAACCCAACTCCAACCCAAACCAACTCCAATCCAACTCCAACCCAACCCAACTCCAATCCCAACCCCAACCCAACTCCAACCCAACTACCTTCTGTGGCAGAGAGTTCCACAGATTCACCACTCTGTGTGTGGGGAATTTTTTTTTTCGCATCTCGGTCCTAAAAGATTTCCCCCTTATCCTTAAAACTTGATGATGGACTTCACACTGTGACTGGCTACGCAGTCATGAGTATAGAGTGAGTACAGCAGGGGGCTGAGCACTCATGAGTATAGAGTGAGTACAGCAGGGGCTGAGCATTCATGAGTATAGAGTGAGTACAGCAGGGGGCTGAGCATCATGAGTATAGAGTGAGTACAGCAGGGGGCTGAGCATTCATGAGTATAGAGTGAGTACAGCAGGGGGCTGAGCATTCATGAGTATAGAGTGAGTACAGCAGGGGGCTGAGCATTCATTAGTATAGAGTGAGTACAGCAGGGGGCTGAGCATTCATGAGTATAGAGTGAGTACAGCAGGGGGCTGAGCATACATGAGTATAGAGTGAGTACAGCAGGGGGCTGAGCATTCATGAGTATAGAGGGAGTACAGCAGGGGGCTGAGCATTCATGAGTATAGAGTGAGTACAGCAGGGGGCTGAGCACTCATGAGTATAGAGTGAGTACAGCAGGGGGCTGAGCATTCATGAGTATAGAGTGAGTACAGCAGGGGGCTGAGTCCCCTTGTCCTGGACTTCCCCAACATCGGGAACAATCTTCCTGCATCTAGCCTGTCCAACCCCTTAAGAATTTTGTAAGTTTCTATAAGATCCCCCCTCAATCTCCTAAAAGGAAGTTGGAATTAGAGAGAGGGGGCAACAAGAGGAAGATGAGGGGGAATAAAGAGACGGCAATCAGAGGGGGATAATTAGGAAAGGGGAACCAGGGAACGAGAGAGAGGGCAAAAGGGGGAGATAAGAAGGGAAAAGAGAGGGGGGAGAAAAAGAGAGGGGAGGGGGAAAGAAGAGAAAGGTGCAGGGAACTTAAAGGGGGATGCTCGAAAGGAAGGGGTGACAATAAGAGCGGTGAGAAAAGGGGGGGAAGGGGGGTGAATTGTGGGGGAAATAAGAGCAAGGTGGGGGAGAACATAGGCCTGGGAAATAAAAGGAAGAGGTGGAAAGGGTCCCAGAGAAGGGGGAATGAGTTTTTTGGGAATGGATTCTGTGTGGAGGGGGGAGAGAGGAGGGAATGAGGGGGGAATGAGGGGGGAATAGAGGGATGTGTGGGGGGAGAATTGAGGGGGACCAACAAGAGCAAGGTGGGGGCAAGTAAGGGGGGGAAATAAGAGGAAGAGATGGGAAGGAGAGAGGGGGGGGGGGTGTGGGGGGGAATAGAGGGATGTGGGGGGGGAGGAGAGAGGGGGGAATGAGGGGGAATAGAGGGATGTGGGGGGGAGGAGAGAGGGGGCAACAAGAGCAAGGTGGGGGCGATAAGGGGGGAAATAATAGGGTCAGAGAGAGGGAAAGGAAGGAGAGAAGGGGAGAATGAACAGGATGAGGGGGGAATGAGGGGGGAATGAGGGATTGGGGGGGAGAGAGGGGGGAATGAGGGGGGAATGAGGGGGGAATAGAGGGATGGGGGGGGAAGACCAATTGAGGGGGCAATAAGAGCAAGGTGGGGGCGATAAGGGGGGAAATAAAAGGAAGAGGTGGGAAGGAGAGAAGGGGGGAATGAAGGGGGGAATGAGGGGGGAATGAGGGGGATAGAGGGATGTGGGGGGAGGAGTGAAGGGGGAATGAAGGGGGGAATAGAGGGATGTGTGGGGGGAGAGAGGGGGCAACAAGAGCAAGGTGAGCTGAACACAATTCTCTAAACGTGGCCCCACCAACATCTTGTACAACTACAACGTGACCTCCCAACTTCTAGACTCAATACTCTTGGCTGATAACTTTCTGGAATGTTCCGTGGGGTTAGGCAGGGGGGTCACACACGTCCGTCTATTGAGATTGGATTCACTGACCCAGTTACTCAGAATAAACGAGTGTCGCTGATGCAAATCCCAGATCTAATTAGTTGGTGATGAGTTTGTTAATCATCTCCCGTGGGTTGGGAATGGAAGAGAGAACCAGAACTAACCCAAATGTTCCACCTCCAACACTCACACATAGCCCCCAACACAATATTCCACCTCCACCACTCACACATAGCCCCCAACACAATATTCCACCTCCACCACTCACACATAGCCCCCAACACAATATTCCACCCCCACCACTCACCCATAGCCCCCAACTCAATATTCCACCTCCACCACTCACCCATAGCCCCCAACTCAATATTCCACCTCCACCACTCACCCATAGCCCCCAACTCAATATTCCACCTCCACCACTCACCCATAGCCCCCAACACAATATTCCACCTCCACCACTCACCCATAGCCCCCACAACACAATATTCCACCTCCACCACTCACCCATAGCCCCCAACACAATATTCCACCTCCACCACTCACCCATAGCCCCCAACTCAATATTCCACCTCCACCACTCACCCATAGCCCCCAACACAATATTCCACCTCCACCACTCACCCATAGCCCCCAACTCAATATTCCACCTCCACCACTCACCCATAGCCCCCAACACAATAACCTCCACCACTCACCCATAGCCCCCAACACAATATTCCACCTCCACCACTCACCCATAGCCCCCAACGCAATATTCCACCTCCACCACTCACCCATAGCCCCCAACTCAATATTCCACCTCCACCACTCACCCATAGCCCCCAACACCTCAGCCCCTCCTCCACTCACCCATAGCCCCCAACCCAAATGGCCACCCCACCACTCATTAAAACTAGTGTGTGTGTGTGTGTGTGTTGTGTGTGTGTCCACCCTGTGTGTGTGTGTGTGTGTGTGTGGTGTGTGTGTGTGTGTGTGTGTACCCCATATGTGTGTGTGTGTGTGTGTGTGTGTGTGTGTGTGTGTGTGTGTGTGTGTGTGTGTGTGTGTGTGTGTGTGTGTGTGGCCCCTGGTTCTAGCCTCCCCCAACATCAGGAACATGTTTCCTGCCTCTAGCGTGTCCAAACCCTTAACAATCTCATATATGTTTCAATGAGACGCCCTCTCATCCTTCTAAACTCCACAGAGTGTGCAAGCCCACAGCCGCTCCATTCTATAAACATATAACCATATCACAATTACAGCCCTCGGAACTCACCCCAGGCCACTCGACCACTTCTCTCTCCCACTCCCGAACACATAATCTCCACCACACTATATCCCATATACCTGCCACCATCAGACCCTAACCCTCCATTCCCTTCCCATGCATATAACCTATCCAATTTATTTAAATGATACCAATGAAATATGCCTCCACCACTTCCCACTGGAAGTCTCATTCCACACCGCTACCAACTCTCTGAGTCTAGGAACTCAAGTTCCCCCTCCATGTTACCCCTAAACTTCTGTCCCTTAATTCTCAAGTCATGTCCCCTTGTTGGAATCTTCCTACTCTCAAAGGGACCTCCCTCCACGTAGAACCTGTCTATCCCTCTCATCATTTCTAAAGACCTCCATGGAAAGTCCCCCCCTCCCCTCTGCGCTCTGCCTAAAGACCTAACTTGTTCAACGTTCTCTGTAACTTAGTTTTTTAAACCCAGGCAACATTCTAGTAAATCTCCTCTGTACTCTCTCTATTTTGTTGACATCCTTCCTATAATTGGGCGACCAAAATTGTACACCATACTCCAGAATTCTCTGAGCACAGGCGTGTGTGATGGTCTTGGCTGCTAAGGTATTAATTAGTGGTTTGTCGAACATTTGTGCAGTTGAGACGGGGCCAAATCATTCCGTGGAAACGCTCATTGTCGTAAGAACTTGTGCAACAGGTTCCTGTACATTCACACTGACATTCACACAAAACTTGCTCCAGACGGACATCAGAGGTTTAGAGAAGGTTCTAGATCCATTACTATCTGAATGGTGTCAAGTTGGGAAAAGGGGATCTGGGGGTCCTTGTTCATCAGTCTATGAAAGTAAACATGCAGGTACAACAGGCAGTGAAGAAAGCCAATGGCATGTTGGCCTTTATAACAAGAGGAGTTGAGTCTAGGAGCAAAGAGGTCCTTCTGCAGTTGTACATGGCCCTGGTGAGACCACACCTGGAGTATTGTGTACAGTTTTGGTCCCCTAATTTGAGGAAGGACATTCTTGCTATTGAGGGAGCCCAGCGTAGGTTCACCAGGTTAATTCCCGGGATGGCGGGACTGTCATATGCTGAGAGAATGGAGCGGCTGTGGGCTTGTACACTCTGTGGAGTTTAGAAGGATGAGAGGGCATCTCATTGAAACATATATGTGAGATTGTTAAGGGTTTGGACACGCTAGAGGCAGGAAACATGTTCCCGATGTTGGGGGAGTCCAGAACCAGGGGCCACACACGCACACACACACACACACACACATATATATACACACACACACACACACACACACACACACACACACAGTTTAAGAATAAGGGGTCGGCCATTTGGGACTGAGACAAGGAGAAACTTTTCCACCCAGAGAGTTGTGTGAGTCTGTGGGATTCTCTGCCTCAGACCACTAGAAGGCCGGTTCTCTGGGGTGAGACTAGTTTCAGAGAGAGCTAGATCGGGGTGGGACTAGAGTAGATGGGGGATGTTGGTCGGCAGGAGAGAGAGGGGGGGGGAGGAGACGGACAGGAAGGGGAACTGGTTCGGGGTGGGACTAGATAGCCGGGCATGATCACATCGAATGGGAATGGGTGTAGACGGGCATGTTGGTCCGGGTGGGGACTAGTGTCCTGGGGCATGTTGGTCTATTGCCTGGGACGAGTGTGACGGGGCTTGTGTGGTGTGTGTGGGATCGTGGTAGAAGGGGCCATGTTGGTCGAAGGTAAGTGACTAACCTAGACTCCGATCCTGTCCCAGTGTGGGACTAGTGACGACGGGGCATGTTGGTCGATGTCATGGACCTAGTGTAGAAACACCATGTTGGTCGGGTGGGACTCTAGTGTAGACGGGGCATGTTGGTCCTGGGGGACTAGTGAATGGAGGCTAGGGACCCTAGTGTAGACGGGGCATCGTTGGTCGGGGTGGGACTAGTGTAGACGGGGCATGTTGGTCGGGGTGGGACTAGTGTAGATGGGGCATGTTGGTCGGGGTGGGACTAGTGTAGATGGGGCATGTTGGTCGGGGTGGGGACTAGTGTAGACGGGGGCATGTTGGTCGGGGGGGGACTAGTGTAGACGGGGCATGTTGGTCGGGGTGGGACTAGTGTAGACGGGGCATGTTGGTCGGGGTGGGACTAGTGTAGACGGGGCATGTTGGTCGGGGTGGGACTTGGACTAGTGTAGACGGGGCATGTTGGTCGGGGTGGGACTAGTGTAGACGGGGCATGTTGGTCGGGGTGGGACTAGTGTAGACGGGGCATGTTGGTCGGGGTGGGACTAGTGTAGACGGGGCATGTTGGTCGGGGTGGGACTAGTGTAGACGGGGCATGTTGGTCGGGGTGGGACTAGTGTAGACGGGGCATGTTGGTCGGGGTGGGACTAGTGTAGACGGGGCATGTTGGTCGGGGTGGGACTAGTGTAGATGGGGCATGTTGGTCGGGGTGGGACTAGTGTAGACGGGGCATGTTGGTCGGGGTGGGACTAGTGTAGATGGGGCATGTTGGTCGGGGTGGGACTAGTGTAGATGGGGCATGTTGGTCGGGGTGGGACTAGTGTAGACGGGGCATGTTGGTCGGGGTGGGACTAGTGTAGACGGGGCATGTTGGTCGGGGTGGGACTAGTGTAGACGGGGCATGTTGGTCGGGGTGGGACTAGTGTAGATGGGGCATGTGGGTCGGGGTGGGACTAGTGTAGATGGGGCATGTTGGTCGGGGTGGGACTAGTGTAGACGGGGCATGTTGGTCGGGGTGGGACTAGTGTAGATGGGGCATGTTGGTCGGGGGTGGGGACTAGTGTAGATGGGGCATGTTGGTCGGGGTGGGACTGGGGGAGGTGGGGCATGTTGGTCGGGGTGGGAATAGTGTAGATGGGGCATGTTGGTCGGGGTGGGACTAGTGTAGAGGGGGCATGTTGGTCGGGGAGGGACTAGTGTAGATGACCTGCATGTTGGTCGGGGTGGGAGAAGGTGTAGACTGGGGGCATGTTGGTTCTCTAAACTAAAAAAGGATCGATGATTTAATTCCCCGTGTGTCTGCAACTCGTGACTACATGTCTGATGCACCTTGACACAAACCGCCACTCTAGATCTCGCATAAGATGTCCCACCTGGTTACACCTAACTGATTGTATTGAGATTCCTCTGAGTCTCCTCCAGAGTGATAGAGGCAGAGACAGGGATCGTGAGATCGACCATGATTGGAAGAGGGGGAGAGAGAGAGGGGGAGACATCTGAGGGGTCAATCTTATTCCATCGAGGGAGTGCAGATGAACTTTCTCCCTACTGGATCTCTGGGAAATCTTGGACATTTCTTCCCCCCCTTAGTCTCTGCTCAGACTGGACTTTCTCTCCTCTCTCTTCCCCTCTCTCCCCCTATCTCTCTCAGGAGGGCCTGCCTCTTTCCCTTCCCTCTCCTCATTTCCCTCTCTAGATCTCCCTCCCTCTCTCTCTCTCGGGTAAGTCCGAGTCTCTCTTTTCCTTTCTTCGAAAAAATCTCTCCCCTAATTCCCACTCTCCCCATGTTCTTCCTTCTCTCTCTCACCCTCATGGAACTCTCTATCACCTCTCCACTCTCCCCTCTATCTCTCTACTATCCCTCCTCTCCTCCCCCCCTCTTCCCAATCTATCTCTCCCTTTCTCTCTCCCCTCTTTTTCCTCTTCTCTGCCCTCTCTCTTCTCCCGTCATTCTGACGACTGTTACTCTCCCTCTCTCAGGACTCTCCTCCCTCTTCAACCTGTCCTCTCCCCTCTCTCTCTCTCTTCCTCTCTCTTACCTCTCTCTCTCCTCTCCCCCCTCTGATTTCCCTCACTCCCTCTCCCTCTCCAATCTCTCCCCTGTGTGGTCCCCCTCTGTCCCTGTCTACCATTCAATGTCCACTCTGGGTCTCTCCCTCTTCCAGCCCCCAGGGGAATCTGTGTTTGGTCCTGTGTGTTCCCCTTGTGTATGTTTCACCTGAGAAGGCCAGCTGTGGATGTGGACATCTGAGACATACTGGCTGTCTCAAAGAAGGGTTGTAACCATAAATTTCCCAATGTAACCCTTCTCTCATCGAAAACGTCTGTCTCCTAAGGTCCCCTGTGGCCTCTCCGGAGAGGGTTGTAGGTGTGTGTAATGTCCACCCTCTGTCTCTATAGGTGTGTGGGAGATGAGAGGGGAGAGAGAGGGGGCGGAGGGATTGTCTTTGTGGTGTTCCCTATGGGGGAGAGGGTGTCAAGGTGGCATGTGGAGGCAGTGTCTGGGAAATTTGTCTGGCACGTGTTAGAGATTAAGGGAGTCTATGGAGCAAATTCTCTCTTGACGCCAAGAGTTGCAGAATGAGGTATGGCCATATCCCAGTCCAGGAGGGAATCTCAGTGTACGAGGTCTAGGCTCGATCGGAGAGTGGAGGGGATGTTGGACTGCCTATGTCTTTCTTTATCTCAGAGGGAGATCGGAGAGGGGGGGAGGAGACTGAGGCCAAGGAGGAAACATGTAGAGAGGGGGAGGGAGAGGCAAGAGAGGCAGAGGAGAGGAGAGGAGAGAGGAGAGAGAGGAGCAGAGGGAGGGCTAGGGGAGGGGAGAGAGTAGGGGAGGAGGGGGGAGGAGAGAGAGGAGGAAGGAAGATCCACCTGGGAGGGAATAGGGGAGGATAGCGGGGAGGAGGGGAGGGGAGAGAGGGGGAGAGGCAGACTTAGAGGAGAGGGGAGGAGAGGAGGAGGAGGGAGAGGAGGAGGAGAGGAGGAGAGAGGGAGGGGGGCAGGGGAGGAGGGGGGGAGAGAGAGAGGAGGAGAGGGAGGGAGGAGAGAGGGGAGGAGAGGAGGGGGGAAGAGAGGGAGGGGGAGGGAGAGAGAGAGGAGAAAGAGAGAGAGGAGGAGGAGAGGGGAGGGAGGAGGAAGAGGAGGAGGAGAGGGGAGGAGGGAGGAGGAGGAGGGGGGGGGAGAGAGAGGAGAGAGAGAGGAGGGAGGAGAGAGGGAGGAGGGAGGCTGAGGAGGGAGGGAGAGGGGCGGAGGGAGAGAGGAGAGGAGGAGGGAGAGGAGAGGAGAGGAGGAGAGGAGAGGAGGAGGGAGGGGAAGAGAGGAGGGGGACAGAGGAGGAGAGAGGAGGGAGAGAGAGGGGGAGAGGGGAAGAGAGGGAGAGGAGAGGAGAGAGGAGAGGAGGAGGGAGGGAGAGAGGAGGGAGGAGGAGGGGAAGAGAGGAGGGGGAAAGGGAGGAGAAGGGGGGGGAGGAGAGGGGAGGAAAGGAGAGGAGAGGGGAGGGGAAGAGAGAGAGAGGAGAGGAGAGAGAGGAGAGGAGAGAGAGGAGGAGGGGAGAGGAGAGGGAGAGGAGGAGGATAGAGAGAGAGGAGAGAAGGGAGTGAGAGAGGGATGAGGAGAGAGAGGAGGGGAGAGGGGAGGGGAGAGAGAGGGGGGGAGGAGGAGGGGAGAGGGGAGGAGGGAGAGGGAGAGGGAGGGAGGGAGGGAGAGGGAGGAGAGGGGAGGAAGGAAGAGAGAGAGGAGGGAGGGGAGGAGAGGGAGAGGAGGAAGAGAGAGGAGAGGAGAGAGGAGAGAGAAGGAGAGGGGAGAGGAGGAGAAGAGAGAGGAGAGGAGAGGAGAGGAGGGAGAGGAGGAGAGGAGAGGGAGAGAGAGAGAGAGAGAGGGGAGGAGGAGAGAGAAGGAGAGAGGGAGAGAGAGAGAGGAGGAGGGAGAGAAGTGAGAGAGAGAGAGGGAGAAGAGGAGAGGGAGAAGAGAAGAGAGAGAGGGGGAGAGAGAGAAAGGAGAGGGGGGGGGGGGGAGAGGGAGGGGGAGAGAGGGGAGGGAGAGAGGAGAGAGAGAAGGAGAGAGGGGAAAGAGAGGGGGAGGAGAGGAGAAGACGGGAGAGGAGAGAGAGGAGAGAGAGGAGGAGGAGGGGGAGAAGAGAGAGAGAGAGAGGAGAGGAGAGGGGAGAGAGAGAGGGGAGGAGGGGGGAGGGGAGAGAGAGGAGGGGAGAGAGGGGAGGGAGGAGAGAGAGAGAGGGAGAGGAGAGGAGAGAGAGAGGGAGAGAAGGAGGAGGAGAGAGAGGGGAGAGGAGGAGAGGGAGAGAGAGAGGAGGAGGAGAGGAGAGGAGGGAGTGGAGAGATGGAGAGAGAGAGAGGAGAGAGAATGTAGAGAGAGGAGAGGAGAGAGAGGGGAGGGAGAGAGGAGAGAGAGGGGAGAGGAGGAGGGAGGGGGGAGAGGGAGAGAGAGAGGAGAGAGGAGGAGAGAGGGAGGGAGAGAGGGAGGGAGATAGTGGGGGAGAGAGGTCTTGAGAGGTATAAAGAGAGGAGGAGAGAGGGGAGATGGATGCAGAGAGAAGGGGGAGGAGAGGTTGAGGGGGAGAGGGAAGAGAGAGAAGAGTGATGGAGAGAGAGGGAGAGAGATAAAGTGGGGTGGGGTGGGGAGAGGGGAGAGAGAGAGGGAGAGGAGGAGAGGGAGAGGAGAGAGAGAGGAGGAGGAGGGGAGAAGGGAGGAGAGAGAGGAGGGGAGAGAGAGGGGAGAGGAGAGAGGGAGAGAGAGAGAGAGAGGAGAGAGAGAGGGGGGAGAGGGAGAGAGGAGAGGGGGGGAGAGGGAGAGGAGAGGGAGAGGAGGAGAGGGAGAGGGAGAGGGGAGAATGAGGTGGCAGTGAGAGAGCGGAGATAGAGGGGGCAGAGAGAGAGAGAGGGGAGAGAGAGGAGGGAGAGAGAGAGAGAGAGGGGAGAGGAGAGAGAGAGAGGGGGGAGAGAGAGAGAGGAGGGGGGAGAGAGAGGGAGAGAGAGAGAGAGAGAGGGAGGGAGGGGAGAGAGAGAGAGGGGGAGAAGAGGGAGGGAGAGAGAGAGGGAGGGGAGAGGAGAGGGGGGAGGAGAGAGGGGGAGAGGAGAGGGAGAGGAGAGGAGAGGAAGAGGGGAGGGGGAGGGGAGAAGGAGGAGAGGAGAGGAGGGGAGAGGAGGGGGGAGAGGAGGGGGAGGAGGGGAGGGAGGAGAGGGAGGGGAGAGGAGAGGAGAGAGGAGGAGAGGAGAGGAGAGAGGGAGGGAGAGGAGGGAGAGGAGAGGAGAGGAGAGAGGGAGAGAGGGAGGAGAGAGAGGAGAGAGAGAGAGAGGGTGGGAAAGAGAGAGGGAGAGGGGGTGAGAGAGAGAGGAGGGAGAGAGAGAGAGGAGAGAGGGAGTGAGAGAGAGGAGGGAGAGAGAGGAGGTGGAGAGGGGAGAGATGAGGAGAGGGGGAGAGGAGGAGAGAGAGATAGAGGAGAACGAGAAATAGGAGGAAGAGGGACAGAGAAGAAGGAGAAAGGGGAGAGAGGAGGGAGGGAGAGAGAGGGAGAGGGAGGAATGAGAGAGAGAGAGAGGGGAGAGGGGAGGAGAGAGAGGGACGGGGAGAGGGGAGGAGAGAGGAGAGGAGAGAGAGAGAGAAGGGGAGAGGAGAGGAGGGGAGAGGGGCAGAGAGAAAGAGCGAGCGAGAGGAGAGAGAGAGAGGAGAGGGGGGAGGGAGGAGGAGAGGAGAGGAGAGGGGAAGAGAGAGGGGAGAGGAGAGGGGAGAGGAGGGGGAGGGAGAGGTGGGCAAGCGGATAGGGGGACAGAGAGAGGGAGAGAGAGAGGGAGGAGGGGGGGGAGAGGAGAGAGGAAAAAGAGGGGAAGAAGGAGAGAGGGAGGAGAGAGGGGGGGAAAGAGGAGAGGAGGGAGGAGGGAGGAGAGAGAGGAGAGGGAGAGAGGGAGAGAGGAGCAGAGAGGGGCAGAAAGGAGGAGAGAGGAGGAGAGAGAGGGGGGAGGGAGGGAGAACGAGAGGAGGAGAGAGAGGAGAGAGGGGAGGAGGGAGAGGGAGGGGAGGACAGAGGAGAGAGAGAGGGGAGGGAGGAGAGGGAGGAGGAGGGAGAGAGATCTGAGAGAGAGGAGAAGAGGAGAGGAGACTTCAGGGGAGGGAGGAGGATCAGGAGAGGGGGGAGAGAGAGAGAGGAAGACGAGAGGGAGAGGGAGAGAACGAGAGAAAGGGGGAGGAGGGGGGGAGGGGAGGAGGAGGAGGAGAGGATGGGACAGGGGGAAAGAGGAGGGGGAGAAGAGAAGAGGAGGAGGGAGAGGAGACAGGGAGGAGAGAGGAGGGAGAGGAGAGGACAGAAAAACAGAGAGAGAACACAGGAGAGACAAAGGAGGAGAGGGAAGAGGGGGGAGGAGACAGGGAGAGGAACAGGGAGGAGGGGAGGAGACCAGACAAGGGAGGAGCACAAGAGTGAGGACAGAGACAGAGAAACACAGAGAGAGAGGGAGAAGGGAGGAGAAAGGGAGAGGAGGGAGATGAGGGAGAGGAGGAGAGGAGGAGAGAAGGAGAGGAGAGAGGGAAAGGAGAACGGAGAAGAAGAGAGGAGAGGGAGAGGACACAGAGAGGGGACAGAGGAGGGAGGGAGGGGAAGAGGGAGAGAGGGGGACAGAGGGAGAGGGAGGGAGGAGGGGAACAAGAGGCAGACATTGGAGGAGAGGGAGGGGTCAGGGGGTGAGAGAGAGGAGAGGGAGAGAGAGAGGGAAGAGGAGGGGGGGGAGAGAGAAAGAGGGAGAGGAGAAGGAGAGAGAGGAGAGGAGAGAGAGGAGGGGGGGAAGAGAGATGAGAGGGGAGGGGGAGAGAGGAGAGAGAGAAGAGGAGAACAGGAGAGGAGAGAGAGAGAGGGAGAGGGGGAGAGAGAGAGGGGAGAGGAGGAGAGAGGAAGGAGTGGAGGAGTCTAAAAAGGAGAACCAGAGGAGAGAATAGGAAGGAGAGAGAGAGGGGAGGAGAGGAGAGAGAGAAAGGAGAGAGGGCGAGGGGAAATAGAGGCTAGGGAGAGAGTGAACGGAGTGAGGCAGAGAGAAAGGTAGAGGGGAGAGGGAGAGGGATAGAGGGCAGGAGAGGAGAGGGGAGAGGGATGGAGGAGAGGAGAGAGACAGAGAAAGAGGGGAGAGATAGAAGGAGAGGGATATAGAGAGGGAGAGAGGGAGGGAGAGGGGGACCCTGACTCCTCAGGAAAGAGAGGGGGGGGAGAAGGAGGAGAAGAGAGAGAGGAGGGGAGCTTGAGAGAGAGAGAGGAGAGGGGAGGGACCGGAGGGGAGAGAGAGGAGGGGAGAGGAGGGAGGGAGAGGGGGGGAGGAGGGAGGAGAGGAGAGGAGAGAGAGAGAGAGAGGGGAGGAGGAGGAGGAGTAAGAGGATGGGGGAGGGGAGGAGGAAGAGGAGGGAGACAGAGGGGGAGGGGGGGGAGGAGAGGAGAGAGAGGACGCAATGGGGAGAGAGAGAGGAGAGAGGGGGGGATGGGAGGGGAGGGAGGGAGGGAGAGAGAGAGGTAGAGGAGAGAGAGAAGGAGGAGGGAGAGGGGCGAGGGAGAGAGAGAGGGAGAGGGAGGGAGAGAGGGGGAGAGAGGAGGAGAGAGGGGGAGAGAGGGGGGAGACAGAGAGGGGGGAGAGAGAGGAGGGGAGGAGGAGGGGAGAGGAGAGGGAAGAGAGAGGAGAGAGGATAGGGGGAGAGAGAGAGGGGAGAGAGGAGGAGAGGGGAGAGAGGAGGGGGAGAGGGAGAGGGAGAGGGAGAGAGAGAGAGAGAGAGAGGAGAGAGAGGGGAGGAGGGGCGAGAGAGGGAGAGAGGGGGAGAGGGGGAGAGAGGGGGGGGGGTGGGGGGAGAGGGGGGAGGAGAGGGAGAGAGGGAGAAATGAAGAAATAAGGGAGAGAGGGAGAGGGAGAGGGAGAGCGTAGAGGATTTGAGGGGGAGAGAGGGGGAAGAGGTAGGGGGGGAGGGGGAGGGGGGGGGGGAAGGGGGGGAGAGGATAGATAGGGAGGGAGGGGGGGAGGGAGGGAGAGGGAGAGGAGAGGAGAGGGAGAGAGAGAGGGAGAGGGGGCAGAGAGAGGGGGCGGAGAGAGAGGGGAGAGAGAGGGGAGAGAGAGGGGAGGGGGAGAGGGAGGGAGAGGGAGAGAGGGAGAGAGAGAGAGAGAGAAGGAGAGAGAGAGGGAGAGAGAGGGAGAGAGGGAGAGAAGGAGGGAGAGGAGAGGAGGGAGGAGAGAGAGAGGGGCGACGAGGGAGAGAGAGGCAGGGGAGAGAGGAGGAGAGGGAGGGAGGGAGGATGAAGAGAGAGAGAGGAGGGGGAGAGGAGGGTAGAGAGAGGAGAGAGAGAGGGGGACTCTTTCCTATGAGAAGGACCCTAGGGCTCACACTGTACTAACAGGGAGTCTTAGAAAAGTGGGGCTATTCCTGGACTCCACTTAAAAATGTCCTCCCTCCCTGGGACCTGGGATTCTTTCTCTCACTCTATTTTCCTGGATGGGTGAAGTGGTCTCTGTTGAGGCTTCTCTGGAAATCTCCCTGCTTAGGGAGAGATCTCTCTCTCTCTCTCTCTCACTCTCTCTCTCTCTCTTTTCTTTCTCTCTCTCTCTCTCCCTCCTCCCTCTATCACTCGGGATGGTCTCTCGGTCCATTGAGTCCTCAAATGAGCATCCTCACACCATACTGTTGGATAACATTAACCACCATATAATTCAATCAAACGCATTTGCCGACAGAGATCTATTATTGCAAAGAGAGATAACAAACAACAGGAGGTGCAGGAGTCGAGGCCATTCGGCCCCTTCCAGCCAGCACACCATTCTTTCGCCATTCAATGTGATCACGGGCCTGATCATCCCCAATCACCCCCGTTCACCTTCGCCTTACCTTGATCTAGAATTCTCTCTCGAAACTCCCCGCTATCTTTAAGAGCCACATCTAACTCTCTCTTGAAAGAATTCTCTCCAGAGAACCGGCCTCCACCGCCCTCTGATGCAGAGAATTCCCACAGATTCACAACTCTCTCTGGGTGGAAAAGTTTCTCCTCGTCTCCGTTCTAAATGGCCGACCCCTTATTGTTAAACTGTGTGTGTGTGTGTGTGTGTGGCCCCTGGTTCTGGACTCGATGTTTCAATGAGATGCCCTCTCATCCTTCTAAACTCCACAGAGTGTACAAGCCCACAGCTGCTACACATTCGCTCAGCATATGACAGTCGCGCCATCCCGGGATTTCACCTTGTAAACCTACGCTGGGCTCCCTCAATAGCAAGAATGTCATTCCTCAAATTAGGGGACCAAAACTGTACACAATACTCCAGGTGTGGTCTCACCAGGGCCCTGTACAACTGCAGAAGGACCTCTTTGCTCCTAGACTCAACCCTTCTTGTTGTTAAAGGCCAAGAGGCCATTCAACTGTTCTTCAAAACTGCTGTGTAGCTGCACACCCCACTCCGTACAGATACCTTAAAAGCCCCCATTGCCAGCGCAACTTAGTAAAAGCCCACTGAAACCAGGGAATGATTTGGGGCTGAAAATCAAGGAAGTGCAGGTGACGGGTTTACAAAAAATTTGGCACAGAGTGCTGGGTCCTAAAGCTCAGTGGGTCAGGCAGCATCTGTGGAGAACATGGATAGGTGGGGACGTTTCACAGAGTGCCGGGAGTAACTCTCAGCGGGTCAGGCAGCATCTGTGGAGAGAACATGGATAGGTGACGTTTCACAGAGTGCTGATGGAGTAACTCAGCGGGTCAGGCAGCATCTGTGGAGAACATGGATAGGTGACGTTTCACAGAGTGCTGGAGTAACTCAGCGGGTCAGGCAGCATCTGTGGAGAACATGGAAGGTGACGTTTCACAGAGTAACTGCTGGAGTAACTCAGCGGGTCAGGAGCAGCATCTGTTTAAGAAACATGGATAGGTGACGTTTTCACAGAGTGCTAGAGTAACTCAGCGGGTCAGGCAGCATCTGTGGAGAACATGGATAGGTGACGTTTCACAGAGTGCTGGAGTAACTCAGCGGGTCAGGCAGCATCTGTGGAGAACATGGATAGGTGATGTTTGGGGTCTCAGTTTGTGGTCAACACTCCCACCGTGTGGTGATCCGCTGCACTGCAGTCTCGGTGGGAGTGTTGACCACAGATCGGATGGACCTGCAGTACAGCGGATCACCACACGGTGGGAGTGTTGACCACAGTTTAGACGGGACTGCAGTGCGGCGGATCACCACATGGTGGGAGTGTTGAACCCGCTCCACTCACTCCCATGTTTCCCGCCTCGATCGTGTCCAATCCCTTAACAATCTTATACGTTTCAATGTGATGCCCTCTCATCCTCAACTCCAGCGTATACAAGCGGTGTTCACAGATACAGGGATAAAAGGAGAGAGCGGGGCGGGGAGGATTAGTGTGGATTGATGGACTCACAGTTTCACAGACTCACGGTTTCACAGACTCACGGTTTCACGGACTCACGGTTTCACGGACTCACAGTTTCACGGACTCACAGTTTCACGGACTCACGGTTTCAGATTCACGCACTCCCGGTTTCACGGACTCACAGTTTCACAGACTCACAGTTTCACGTACTCACAGTTTCACGGACTCACGGTTTCACGGACTCACAGCTTCAAGGATATAGGGGTACAAAAATACAGGGCTGTGGGTGGGGGGGGGGGGCTAGTGTGGGTGTGAGAATAACGAATCACATTTACATTTCTCTGCCGTTTATTTCACAATACTGAAGGTTATAAAATATTGAGCGACTAAAATATCACAAAAATCAGCAAGAAAAATCAGCATTTCCCCAAAGATCTCCGCAAATACAGACAATTACAGTGTTGCCCCTTCTCCCCCCCCCCTCAGATTCAGAATGTTAGTCATTGTACAGTGTACCTCCCTCACCCCCCTACACTCTCCCCTCCCCCTCACTCCGTCCCCCCTCCCCTCATTCCCCTGGCCCTCAGGAGGTGATGAACACTATTCGTGAAGAGTAGACCAGATTGGCCACAATAAACCCTCTCTCCCCTTCTCCTTCCCCCCCCCCCCAAACTCTCTCTCCGACCCATTCTCCTCTCTCTCCCTACACTCTCTCCCCCACTCCCCCCCTCACTCTCCCCTCTCCCCGCCTCTCCTCAGGAGGTGATGAACACTAAAACGGGAGGAATAACACCAGATCAGCCACATAAACCAGGAGGTTGAAGCCGGTGAGAATGGCCACTCTCACTCCCCTCTCTCCCCCCCCTCACTGCCCCACTCTCCCCCCCCCACTCTCCCCCCCTCACTCCCCTCTCCCTCCCCCTCAGGAGGTGGTGATAAACACTAAACGGGAGGAATACACCAGATCAGCCACATAAACCCTCTCTCCCCTACACTGCCCCCCTACACTGCCCCTCACTGCCCCACTCTCTCCCTTACACTCTCCCCCCTCACTCTCCCCCCTACACTCTCCCCCCTCACTCTCCCCCCTACACTCTCCCCTCTCACTCTCCCCCCCCTCTCCTCAGGAAGGTGGTGATGAACACTAAACGGGAGGAATACACCAGATCAGCCACATAAACCAGGAGGTTTGAAGCCGGGTGAGAATGGCCACTCTCACTCCCCTCTCTCTCCCCCCTCACTCTCCCCCCTACAACTCTACCCCCACTCCCCCCTCACTCTCCCCTCTCCCCCCCTCTTCCTCCCCTCAGGAGGTGGTGATAAACACTAAACGTGAGGAATACACCAGATCAGCCACATAAACCAGGAGGTTGAAGCCGGTGAGAATGGCCACAGTCAACATGGAGTCCCAACTACAGGTCCTGCGACCACTACAGGATGAGGGCCTACGTGGGTGCCCGTATTGAGGGGAGAAGCAGTAGAGGGGCCAGAGGACGAGGGCAGTGGCGTAGAGGAGAGCACAGAGGAGTGCGTAGAGGCTGAGAGACTTGTGGATGGGGGAGGGAAGATAACTAGTCATCTCCGTCACACAGAGAATGATGACAATGGCAGCCATGATGAAGCAGAGGCAGTAGACGGCCAGGCACCACTGCAAGGCCGGGTAGGTATCGTAGGCCGTGGCTGAGACAAAGGCGAAGATCACACAGGCCGAGAAGGCCTCGACCACCTTGAGCAGGCCGGGAATTGTGGCCATGTAGCCCACGGTCTCTCCAGGCTTCCCCTTACACAGAGAGACCTCAGCTGCGTAGGCCACAGTAGCCAAACAAGAGAAGACGGTAGCTGCCACGCCGTGGGAGTAGGCTTCGCCCCGGCGTAGGCCCTGCCCTGCTCCGCCCAGGAAGTAGAGCGGGTAGATGACGGAGGCCGACAGGCAGAGGAGGCCGTTCAAGGCAAGGCCACGGGAGCGTTTCTCCACGACACAGGGATCCGGCCTGCTGTTCCCGACACCTCCAGCAGCAGAACCAGGACGGTGATGGCGAACGAGAAGCACCAGGCGAAAATACACCAGCTGCCCTGTTGACCCCACCAGGCCGAGACATGTACTACCAGGCTGAAGGCCACACACGTACACAAGGCCGCAGCCAAACGCACTAGGCCCAAACGGGATGTCAAGGCCTGGGTGTTGATTAGAGCCATCTTCCTGGGGGGGGGAGAGAGAGGGAGAGGGGAGAGAGGGGGGGGAGAGAGAGGGGGAGAGGGGGGGAGGGAGATAAGGAGGAAAGGGGAGCAGGGGGGAGAGGGGGGAGAGGGGGGACACATCGTCAGGGAGAGAGTGTGGAGGAGAGGGGGAGAGGGGGGGGGGGGGGGAGAGGGGGGAGAGGGGGGAGAGGGGGGAGAGGGGGGAGAGGGCGGGAGGGGGAGAGGGGGAGAGGGGGGGGGGAGGGGGGGGGGAGGGGGGGAGAAAGAGAGGGAGAAGAGAGAGAGAGAGGGGGGAGAGAGGGGGGAGAGGGGGGGGAGGGGGGAGAGGGGGGAGAGGGGGGAGGAGGGGGGGAGAGGGGGGAGAGGGAGGGGGAGGAGAGAGGGGGAGGAGGGAGAGGGAGGAGAGAGAGGGGGAGTGAGAGGGGGAGGAGAGAGGGGGAGAGAGGGGAGAGAGGGGGGGAGAGAGAGGGAGAAGGGAGAGGGGGGAGAGGGGGGAGAGGAGGGGAGAGAGAGGGGGAGGGAGGGGGAGAGAGAGAGAGAGGGGAGAGAGAGGGGGGGGAGAGAGAGAGGGGAGAGAGAGAAGGGAGAGGAGGGGAGAGAGAGGAGGGAGAGGAGAGGGGAGAGGAGGGGAGAGAGAGAGGGAGAGAGGGGAGGGAGAGGAGAGACAGAGACAGAGTCAGTCACATCCTTGATTCCAGGAACATATCACAGACATACAAACCTCCCCCCACAATGGAGACACGATGTTGCTGGGATTCGAGGGGGCTGAGCTACAGGGAGAGGTCGGGGCAAAGGGCTGGGACTCTATTCCTTGGAGCGCAGGAGGATGAGGGAGGGAGGGAGGGGCGATCTTATAGAGGTGTACAAAATGACCAGAGTGGGGAATAGATCGGGTAGACAGACGCACAGAGTCTCTTGCCCAGAGTAGGGGAATCGAGGACCCGAGGACACAGAAACATAGACAACAGGTGCAGGAGTAGAGGCCATTTGGCCCTTCGAGCCTGCACCATTCGCCATTCAATGTGATCAGGGCTGATCATCCCCCAATCAATAACCCGTGCCTGCCTTCTCCTCATACCCCTTGATTCCGTTTGCCCCAAGAGCTAAATCTAACTCTCTCTTGAAAACATCAAGAGAATCACAGAGTGATACAGCGTGGAAACAGACCCTTCACTAGTCCCACCCCGTCCAACTTGGCCACCCCGACCAACATGCCCCATCTACACTAGTCCCACCCCGACCAACATGCCCCATCTACACTAGTCCCACCCCGACCAACATGCCCCATCTACACTAGTCCCACCCGACCAACATGCCCCTTCTACATTATTCCCACCACGACCAACATCACCCATCTACACTAGACCCACCACGACCAACATGCCCCCATCTACACTAGTCCCACCCCGACCAACATGCCCCGTCTACACTAGTCCACCCCGACCAACATGCCCCATCTACACTAGTCCCACCCCGACCAACATGCCCCATCTACACTAGTCCCACCCCGACCAACATGCCCCATCTACACTAGTCCCACCCCGACCAACATGCCCCGTCTACACTAGTCCCACCCCCGACCAACATGCCCCGTCTACACTAGTCCCACCCCGACCAAACATGCCCCGTCTACACTAGTCCCACCCCGACCAACATGCCCCATCTACACTAGTCCCACCCCGACCAAACATGCCCATCTACACTAGTCCCACCCCGACCAAACATGCCCCGTCTACACTAGTCCCACCCCGACCATCATGCCCCGTCTACACTAGTCCCACCCCGACCAACATGCCCCGTCTACACTAGTCCCACCCCCAACATGCCCCATCTACACTAGTCCCACCCCGACCATCATGCCCCGTCTACACTAGTCCCACCCCGACCAACATGCCCCGTCTACACTAGTCCCACCCCGACCAACATGCCCCGTCTACACTAGTCCCACCCCGACCAACATGCCCCATCTGCCCCTTCTACACTAGTCCCACCACGACCAACATGCCCCGTCTACACTAGTCCCCCACCCCGACCAACATGCCCCATCTACACTAGTCCACACCCGACCAACATGCCCCATCTACACTAGTCCCACCCCGACCAACATGCCCCATCTACACTAGTCCCACCCCGACCAACATGCCCCATCTACACTAGTCCTAGTCCCACCCCGACCAACATGCCCCATCTACACTAGTCCCACCCCCCCGACCAACATGCCCAGTCTACGCTAGTCCCACCCCGACCAACATGCCCCGATCTACACTAGTCCCACCCCGACCAACATGCCCCGTCTACACTAGTCCCACCCCGACCAACATGCCCCGTCTACACTAGTCCCACCCCGACCAACATGCCCCGTCTACACTAGTCCCACCCCGACCAAACGCATTGACATTTTGTTTTTAGATCAACAGCCCCCCACCCGAGAATTTGTCTATTAATCAACATTAAGAATAGTTTGTCGTCACTTTTGACTTTGTGAGAAACAGGCCCGAGGGAGAGAGTCCATCCCGACCAACTAGGGAGGGAGAGAAGAGGGAAGGGGGGAGGAGGAGAGAGGGAGGGAGGGGGGGAGGGAGAGAAAGAGAGAGGGAGAGGCAGAGGGAGGGAGGGGGGGAGGGAGGGAGGGAGGGAGGGAGGGAGAGGAAAGAGAGAATGCCAGCTCTGGGAGGGGGAGGAAAAAATGAGAGGTTTCAGTTATAGTTGGACAGGCTGGGACTTGAAAGGAGAATTGAAATGGAGAATTGTTCACATTTCCACACGAGATTCTGGCCTCCAGCTGTTAAACCCTTCAGTACGGGGGGCGGGGGAGAGGGAGAGAGGGAGAGAGGGAGAGAGGAAGAGAGGACGGAGAGAAAGGGAGAGACGGAGAGAGAGGGAGAGACGGAGAGGAGAGGGAGGGAGGAGAGGGGAGGAGAGAGGGAGAGACAGAGACAGAGAGAGGGAGAGACGGAGAGAGAGAGAGGGAGAGAGGAGAGAGAGAGAGAGACGGAGAGAGAGGGAGAGAGAGAGAGAGAGGAGAGAGAGAGACAGAGGGAGAGAGGGGGGAGAGACAGAGAGGGAGAGAGGGAGGGAGAGAAGAAGAGAGAGAGGGGGGGAGGAGACAGAGAGGGAGAGGGAGGGGAGGAGAGGGAGATGAGGAGAGGGAGAAGGAGAGGAAAAGGGAGAGAGGGAGAGAGGAGGGAGAGGGAGAGACAGGGAGGAGAGGAGAGACAGAGGGGAGGGAGAAGAGGGAGAGACAGAGGAGAGGAGAGGGAGAGGGAGAGGGGAGAAGAGAGGAGGGGAGAGAGGAGAGACAGAGGGAGAGAGAGGGGAGGAGAGAGGGGAGAGGGTAGAGGAGAGAGACAGAGGGAGAGGAGAGGAGAGAGAGGGAGAGGGAGAGAGAAAGAGGGAGAGAGGAGAGAGAGAGGGGGTTTAGATTGGTATAAGAATAGTTGTACAGGCAACAGTGGTTTATAGATTAAAAGGAGAGATCGAGGCAGGAATAGAGCCCTCACTAAGTGGGAGAAAGAGTGAAGAGAGGGAGAAAGAAGAGAGGGAGAGAGGAGAGAGAGAGGAGGGAGGAGAGGAGGAGAGAGAGGAGAGAGAGAAAAGGGAGAGAAAGAGGGGAGAGGGAGGAGAGAGAAGAGAGAGGGGGAAAGAAGGAGGGAAGGAGAGAGGGAAAAGGGGGGGAAAAAGAGGGGGGAAAGGGAAGAGAAGAGGAGGGAAAGAGGGAAAGGAGGGAAAGAGGAGGGAGGGAGAGGAGGGAAGGAGGGGGAGGAGGGAAAGGGAAAGAGAGAGGGAGGTTCATTCCTACCTGGAGCAGACCGTTATTCGTCTCCGTGTGTCCGCTCTCGTCGCTGGGTTTTCTCAGAGTTGACGCTCAGCCCCATCCCGACTCACCCCACCCACCACTCTGTCTCCCTCTCTCTATAACTCTGTCCGTCTAACTATATTCTCTCTATATCTCTCTCTTTCTCTCTATCTCTCCCCCCCTCTCTCTCTCTAGATAGGATCTCTCTCTCCCTCTATCTTAACTCAGTCTCTCTGTCTATCTCTCCCCTCCCTGACTTGTGAAGATTCTTCCAGCAAAACATACTCAATAGTCTCAAATCACACCACCCCAAAAACCTCTCCTAGCAACTCCCCATCTCTACAAAATAGTGAGTGTCCGTGTGTTGGGTGTGTGCGTTGTACGTGATGTGCGTGCAATGTGTGAGTGTGTGTGTGTGGGTGTGATGGGTGGGTGTAAGTTGTGTGCGTGGGTGTGGGGGTGGTTACGTGGGTGTGTGAGGTTGCGTGTACGTGTGTGTGATGTGCTGTTTACGTGTGGTGGGGTGAGTGAATGGGTTGTGTGTGTACGTGTGTTGTTGTAGAGAGTGTAATGTAAGTGGTTGTGTGTACGTGTTGTGTGCCATGTGTGTACGTGTGTATATGTGTGGTGTACGTGTGTGTGTGTGTGTGTGTGCGTTAGTGTGTGTGTCGTGGGTGTGTGTGCGTACGTGGTGTGTGGGTGCGGGTAAGTGTGTGTGGGTGTGGCGTGTACGTGCGTGCGTGGTGTGCGTGAGCGGGTGGTGCGATGCGTCTGTCGTGT
>NW_026575721.1:0-35065 GCF_028641065.1 Leucoraja erinaceus | reverse complement strand
TGTTCTCACTACCCAATGAATGAAAAGTTGTCCATCAGGCTCCTATTAAATCTTTCCCCTCTCACCTTAAACCAAATAACTCTGGTTCTTGATTCCTTTACCCCGTGTAAAGACTCAGTGCATTCACAATATCCCCTCATGATTATATATACCTGTATAAGATCACACCTCAGCCTCCTGCACTGCAAGGAATAGCACCTTTCCTGTGCACCACCACTCTGTGTAACTGACAATTTCATCCTGTAGCCATTGATCCCTTATTTACATGTCATTGGTGGTGACGTATATTACAACCACTGACTGGTTATCCTCGCTGATGAGAATGTACAGCAACTGTTTTGAGATATTCATGTATCAAAATCAATAACCCCACTCTCACCATCGACGGCACCATTGTCTCCCCATCTCCCCAGGCCCGCAACCTTGGCATGATCTTTGATTCCACCCTCTCCCTTGAGCCACACATCCGCCATGTCATTAAAACCTCCTTCTTTCATCTCCACAACATCGCCAAACTCAGACCCTCTCTCACACCGCCCGCTGCTGAAAGACTCATCCATGCCTTCATCTCCTCCCGACTGGACTATTGCAACTCACTTCTCCTTGGCATCAGCTCCACCTACATCAACCGACTCCAACTGGTCCAGAACGCAGCCGCCCGACTCATCACCCACACCAAATCCTGGCATCACATCACTCCAGTCCTCAAACAACTTCACTGGCTTCCCATCTCCCACCGGATCACCTACAAAATCCTGATCCTCACCTACAAAGCCCTCCACCATCTGGCCCCCCCATATCTCACTGACCTCCTCTCTCCCTACCAACCCTCACGGTCCCTCAGATCCACATCAGCTGGTCTCCTCTCCATCCACAAGTTCAACCTCCGCAGTTTTGGGGACAGAGCCTTCTCCAGGGCAGCTCCCAGGCTCTGGAACTCCCTCCCCCAACTGATCCGCAATTTCGTGTCCCTCACCATCTTCCAGTCCCGCCTCAAGACCCGTGTCTTCACCTCTGCCTATCCTTAGCCCCACGTACCGTCCCTTTTCATCTGTGCATTAATTGCCTCATACTGTGTTTTGTATTGAATTCAGTATTTACTTTGTGTACTAGTCATGTCTCTACTATTTATTTCATTCCCCTTGCATGTTTTTCCTCTACCTGCTAAACTTTTGTAAGGTGTCCTTGAGACTCCTGAAAGGCGCCCAGAAATAAAATGTATTATTATTATTATTACCTGTCACCAGGAGGACAACACAGGATTCAAGGGCCTTGCTCACCCACCTGCTCCCTTTACAATTGAGCCCCTATTTCCTGCAGCTCTGCTGATCTTTGTCCTCGCTCATTGTGCAGCTGAGCTAGACTTAGTGCCCCAAACATGCCCGTTTCTTCCCATCCCAAAGAGGCTTCCCATCCCAAACGTATCCAATATGGTCTACCTGTTTAACAGAGGGACGGTCTCCTGCACCACCCGCCTGTGCCCACTGATCCCTGGTGGGCACCCACTGCATTTCCACCCATTGTTTACAGGGCGACCAGCTCACTCTACATGCCATCCACAATGTCCTCAGCACCATGGATGATCCTCAGTGAGACCATCTTCAGCTCCAGATTGAGGATGATCAGCCATGATCACATTGAATGGCGGTGCTGGCTCGAAGTGCCGAATGCCCTACTCCTGCACATATTGTCTATTGTCAGATGTACAGTACATTAGTCAGGAGCTGAAGCAGGACACACAAATCACAAATCTTATTTATTTTTTTGAAGACGTGACCAAAAAGATCAATGAGGGCAGAGCTGTATATGTTGTGTACATTGATTTCAGTAAAGCATTCGACAAGATCTTGATCAATTGGCCAGGTGGGCAGAGGAATGGTTGATGGAATTTAATATAGAGAAATGAGAGATATTGCATTTTGGGATGTCGAACAAAGGCAGGACCTACACAGTAAATGGTAGAACTCTGGGTAGTGTTGTAGAGCAGAGGGATCTAGGAGTGCAGGTGCAGGTTCCTTGAAGGTTGAGTCACAGGTAGATAAGGTGGTCACATAGGCTTTTGGCACATTGGCCTTCATCAGTATTGAGTATAGAAGTTAGGAGGTCATGTTGCAGTTGTATTAGACGTTGCTGAGATGGAAAAGATTGAATAGGAATCTGAGGGGTAACTTTTTCACACAAATGGTGGTAAATGCAGGGAAGAAGCTGCCAGAGGAGGTAGTTGAGGCAGGGACTATCCCAACATTTAAGAAAGATTTAGACAGGTACATGGATAGGACAGGTTTGGAGGGATATGGGCCAAATGCTGGCAGTTGGGACTAGTGTAGGTGGGACATGTTGGGCCGAAGGGCCTGTTTACATGCAGTATCACTCTATGACCCTCGTGTGAACAGGTCATAAATGATAGGACCAGAATCAGACCATTCGGCCCATCAAGTCTACTCAGGCATTCAATCATGGCTAATCTATCTCTCCTTCCCAACCCCATTCTGCTGCCTTTGACACCCATACTAATCAAGAATCTATCTAACTATCATAAAAATACCCATTGACTTGGCCTCTACAGTCTTCTATGGCAAAGAATTCCACAGATTCACCATCCTCTGACTAAAGAAATTCCTCCTCATCTCCTTCCTAAAGGAACATCCTTTAATTCTGAGGCTATGACCTCTAGTCCTAGAATCTAAATGTACATCCTTTTATTCTGGGGCTATGGCCTCTGGTCCTAGATTCTCCCACCTGTGGAAACATCCTCTCCATATCCACTCTGTCCAAGCCTATCACTATTCTGTATGTCCTCATTCTTCTAACATCCAGCGAGTACATGTCCAGTGCCGTCAAATGCACACCATAGGTTAACCTACCCATTGCTGGGATCATTCTTGTAAACCTGCCCTGGACCCTCTCCAGAGCCAGCACATCCTTCCTCAGACATGGTGCCTAAAATTGCTGACAATACTCCAAATGTGGCCTGACCAGTGCTTTATAGAGCCTCGGCAGTACATCCCTGTTTTTGTATTCTAATGCGTAAGCCTTCCTTACTACTAATTCCACTTGCAAATTAACATTTTGGGAATCCTGCACCAACACTCCCAAGTCCCTTTATACTTCCGATTTCTGGATTATCACCCCTTTTAGAAAATAGACTACGCCTTTATTCCTACTACTAAAATGCACAATGCTACACTATATTCCATCTGCCACTTCTCTACCTAGTCTCCCAACCTGTTGAAGTCCTTCTGCAGGGTCCCTGCTTTCTCTACACTACCTGTCCCTCCACCTGTCTTGATATCATCTGCAAACCTGGCCACAAATCTCCTCGTCCAAATCATTAATATACAACGCGAAGAGTAACATCCCCAACACCAAGCCCTGTGGAATGTTGGCACAACTTGCTCACATTGGCCAACAATGTCCCAGCTACACTAGTCCCACTTGCCTGCGCTTGGTCCATATCCCTCAAAACTTGTCCGATCCATGTACCCGTCTAATTGTTTCCTAAATGATGAGATAGTCCCAGCCTCAACTACCTCCTCTGGCAGCTTGTTCCATACGCCCACCACCCTTTGTATGAAAAAGTTACCCTTCAGATTCCTATTAAATCTTATCCCCTTCGCCTTGAATCTATGCCCTCTGGTTCTCGATTCCCCTACTCTGGGCAAGAGACTGTGTTCATCTATCCAATCTATTCCTCTCATGATTTTATGCACCTTTATAAGTTCACCCCTCATCCTCCTGCACTCCAAGGAATAGAGATCCAGCCTACTCAACCTCTCCCTATAGCTCACACCTCCTAGATCCCTTTGCTCTACAACACTCCCAAGGCCTACCTGTGCAGGTCCTACCCTTGTTAGACGGCCCAAAATACAACACCTTTCCTAACCTGTCTAAGACGTTCTGCAGAGTTATTGCTTCCTCTACACTGCCTGCCCCTTCACCTATCATATCTGCAAACTTGGCCACAAAGCCTTCAATTCCCTTATCCTAATCATTAATATACAACGTGAAGAGAAGCGGCCCCAGCACTGACCCTTGCAGAACTCCACTAGTCACTGGCAGCCAACCTGAAAAAGCACCTTTTATTGTAACTCTTTGCGCTCTGCCATCCAGCCCACCTGCTGGCCATGCTAGTATCTTCCATTTAATATTGTGGGCTCTTGCCTTCCCAAGCAGGTATTTCTGGCACCTTATTGGCCTTCTGAAAATCTAGGTAAACAACATCTACAACTTCCCCTCTGTCTGTCCTGCTATTAGCTTCCTCAAAGAACTCCAGCAGATTTGTCAGGCAAGATCTTCCCTTCACAAAACCATGCTGACTTCGGCCTATTTTATCGTGAACTTCTAAGTACTGCGTAGCCCCATCCTTTATAATCTATATTATTATAAAACTCTGATCTTGGATGTTTATGTATTTGTTTGATTGTGTCTATTTCAGTGATTCACATCTCCTCGAAAACCCAATGCACTAACGGTGAAAATACATATTCCGGTAGAGATCTACCTCATGATCTCACAAATCGCCTCATCTGAAAATTTGATTCATTATTTCCCGACTTATTTCTGCAAATTGTTCACAAATCTGAGATCTTTTTTAAATCTAATGAGCTGGATGATGTCACAATGCCTCTGCTCCTTGCAGAGTTTTCAGAGCGCAGCCTGCTGGGCACTGTTGTTACACGCGCTGCGAGTTACCCCCCCCCCCCCACCCCTTGTTGTACAAAAGATGCAGAAAGAATGAACAAGTGGGCTCTGTTCTGCAACTCCCAAGGGCTTCCAAAGGACGACACATACTAGCGCCTCGGCTTGGCTTTCCCAACGACTCCCGAGAGCTGCCGAGAGCTTTGCTCTAGAGTCGGGCCCTGTACTAGAGCTCTCTCTCTCTCTCTCCCCGGGCTCTCTCCGCTTTTTGCAGCCCGCTCGCTCGCGCCCGGCTCCCCTCCTCCCTCCCCCCCCCTCCTCCCTCTCCCACTCCTCTCTCTCCCCTCCCATTTCCTCCCTCCCCTCTCTACCCCCTCCTCTCCTCTCTCCCCTCTACTCTCTCTCCCCCTCTCCCTCCTCGCCTCCGCCCCTCCCCTCTCCCCCTCTCTCCCCCTCTCCCCCCTCTCTATCCTCCCTCTATATCCTCCCCCTCCTCCCTCTCATTCCCCACTCTTCCCCCCTCTCCCCACTACATCTCCACCCCCATATACCCTCCCCTCTCTGCCCTCCATCCCCTTCCTTTCTCCCCCACTCCACCCCTCCTCTACCCCCCTCCTTTACCCCCATCCTCTTCCTTTCTCCCCCATCCTCTCTCGCCCCTTCTCTCCCCCCTCATCTCTCCCCCCCCTCCTCTCTCCCCATTCCTCTCTCCCCATTTCTCTCTCCCCATGTCCCCTTCCTCTCTCCCCCCATTCCTCTTTCCCCATTCCTCTCTCCCCCCGCTCTCCTCTCTCGTCCCCATCTTCTCTCCCCCCTCTTCTCTCTCCCCCCTTCTCCCCCCCCATCTCCCCCCCACTTCTCCCCCTCTTCTCTCCCCCCCCTCCTCCCCTCCTCCCCCTCTCCTCCCTCTCCTCCCCCCCTCCCCCCTCTCTCCCCCTTCCTCTCTCTCCCCCTCCTCCCCCCTCCTCTCTCTTCCCCTCCTCCCCTCCTCTCTCTTCCCCCCCCTCCCCTCCTCTCTCTTCCCCCCCCTCTGTCCTCGCTCTGTCCCCCCTCTCGCTCCCTCCACCCCACCCCTCCCTCTGTCCCTTGCCTCCTCTTCCCCCCCACTCTCCCCTCTCTCTCCCCCCTCCTCTCTCTCCCTCCTTCCCCCCCCCCCTCTCTCCCCCTCCCCCTCACCCTCCCCACCCCCTCCACCTCTCCCCCTCCCTTCCGCCTCCACTCCCCCCTCCTCCTTTTAAACCCCCCCCCTGTGTGTGGGAGGTGATTAGTGTGTGTGTGACACTGCAGGCCACCCCCTCCCCCCCCAGCAAACCGCGCGTTGAGGGGACGGGACCCAGCCAGTCCCACTTGGTCTAGTTGACTCTAAAATCTTACCAACCACCGAAGTCAGGCTAACCGGCCTACAGTTTCCGCTCTTCTGCTTTGCTCCCTTCTTGTACAACGGGGTGATATTCACATGTTCCAATCTTCAACAACCACTCCTAACTCTACTGATTCTTGAAATATCACAACTACTACCTCCACAATCTCTGAGGCCACCTCCTTCAGAACCCTGGGGTGCAGTCCATCCGGACCATGTGACTTATCCTCCCTCAGACTTTTCAATTTCCTTGCACCTTCTCCTTAGTACTGCCACTGCCACTGCACTAACTTCCACCCCCTGACTCTCTAGGATTGCAGGCACACTCCTGGTGTCTTCCACTGATGTCTTCCACTTGGAGGTTATTATCTAAAAGGAGAGTTTGGAAGACCAGGATTGTTTTCTCTGGTGCATCAGAAGCTGAGGGGAGACCTGATAAAAGTCAATAGAATTATGAGAGACATAGAGAAGTTAGGCAGTCAGAATCTTTATCCCCAGGGTGGATATTTCAAACACTAGAGGACAGAGGTTTAAGGTTAGAGGGGCAAAGCATAAAGGAGATGTGTGGGACATTTATTACTCAGATGGTGTGTGTGTCTGGAAAGTGCTCCAAGGGCTGCTAGTGGAAGCAGCAATGACAGTAGCATTTAGAGGCTCCATTCCCTGCATGTGCAGGGAATGGAGGGATATGGATTATGTGCAGGCAGCAGAGATTTGTTGATCTTGCCATCATGTACGGCATAAACAGTGTGGGCTGAAGGTCCTGTTCCTGTGCTGTTGTGATGTATGTTCTATGTGCAGCAGTCAACTGTAATGCTACAGATGTGCCACGTGTGTCTTTTCCCCTTTGAGAGACCACACCCATGCAATAACCAGCATGGTATATCTTTTTGGGACAAGGATGGCCTCGAGTGAGGGAGTCCTGCACAACCTATGTTGGGGAAGTCCAGGACAAGGGGTCATAGCTTAAGGATAAGGGGGAAATCCTTTAAAACCGAGATGAGAAGAACTTTTTTCACACACAGAGTGGTGAGTCTCTGGAACTCTCTGCCGCAGAGGGTAGTCGAGGCCACTTCATTGGCTATATTTAAGAGGGAGTTAGATGTGGCCCTTGTGGCTAAGGGGATCAGAGGGTATGGAGAGAAGGCAGGTACGGGATACTGAGTTGGATGATCAGCCATGATCATATTGAATGGTGGTGCAGGCTCGAAGGGCCGAATGGCCTACTCCTGTACCTAATTTCTATGTTTCTATGTTTCTAACCTGGTTTATGGGGGGAGCTGAGAAATAAGGAGATTGTGGAGAGTTGTATAAACAGCAGACTGGTCATAATAGGATATTTTAACTTTCTTAATACAGACTAGGATTACCAAAGTGTTAAGGGCATCGATGGGTGGAAATGATGAGTGTGTTCAGGAACTGCATTCATGTACTGCATAGATGATCTACTATGGAGAGAGCTGAGCAACTGAGAGAGCTTGATCTACTCTTGTGAAATAGGGCAGGGTAAGTGACGGAGATGTCATTAGGGGAAGCACTTTGGGACCAGTGGCCATAGTTCTATTCTTGGTCAGCATGGGTTAGTGTAGGACCAGGGAGATGGCATCAGCCATGAATCTGTTGTGGTGCTTGGTGAACTGCAGTGGATCAAGGTTGCTTGGTAGGCTGGATTTATTCTGTACCATAACCATCCTCTCAAAGCACTTCATGATGGTGGATGTCACGGCCACTGGACGGCAGTCACTGAGGCATAAGATCTTGCTTTTCTTTGGCATGGATGATAGTGGTCTTCTGGAAACAGATGGGAACCTCAGAAATGAGTAGAGATTAGAAAATGTTGGTGAACACTCCCGCTAGTTGTTCCATGAAGTTCCTAAGGACATGGTCAGGGACTCCATCCAGGCCAGTTGCTTTCCGTGGGTTCACCTGATCTTACTTCACCAACAGTGACCATGGGAAAAGGCACACTTGGGTCTGGTGGGGTGGATGTCCTTGACATGTTGGCATTCTGCTTAAAGTGAACGTAGAATGCATTGCATGGGCTGCGGAATCTGGGGGGCTTGGGAGGCTGCCCCCCCCCCCCCCCCCCCCCCCCCATTTTTATGGCTAGACATGTTTCAATGTCTCCGGCTGCGGACGAGAAGCTGCTGTGCTCTGAGCAACCTGGTCGTGGGTGTTGGAGGGAGGGATGGAGGCAGAAGCAGCAGCGGGAGTAGATGCGGACGGGGAACCAGGCTGGCGACTGTTTGCGGGGCTCGCTGCCGATCCGGCCATGGAGCAGCCTCAGTGCAAGAGTTCCGGGCCGTCAGAGGCGTCGGAAGCGTTGCGCCGCTGCCATGAGAATCTCTGCGCCGAATTCGCCCTGGTGATCAGCATGTACCCGGCTGCGGCTCGGTGCATCCTGGAGGACAACCAGTGGCTGCTGGAAGTAGATAACAAGCACTGGGTAGAAACGGTGGAAGATAGTGGCCTTCAAGTGGGGGTAGTTGGAGAAAACATCCTGCTTGCCTGCTAGATTTTCACTTAACTGCAGGAAAAATGTTCCTGATGTTGGGGGAGTCCAGAACCAGGGGTCACAGTTTAAGAATAAGGGTACACCATTTAGGACTGAGATGAGGAGAAACTTTCTTCACCCAGAGAATTGTGAATCTGATTTTACGTCGGGCTCAGGAAAAATATGGGTTGGTAATATTTACACTTGTTTTGTACAAATGATAATGATAACATGTGTGGTATGAAAGTAGCATTCCCCTTGATAAGGATGGAAGTGGTCCTAGTGGCCTTACAACACACAAATGCTTGTGGCATCTAACCATGTAAAACTGCACAATACTAGGGTTCCAAGCACAGAATTGGGCCAGATTTGTCTACAGGCAAGCTCAGAATTATGTCCAGAATTGTCTTTCGAGGCAGGCTCAGTATTATGGCCAGGATTGGCTTTCGGGACAGGCTCGGAAATCGGGTCAGAGTTGTTGCTCGAGCAGGTACGGAATTTGCAGGCATGGCCTGTTCATTGTGAAAAAGATACAAAATGTTGTTTAACTCGCATGTGCCGTATAAATGATTCCGAATAGGAAAATTCGCTTCTGATTTCCTTAGGATGCTCCCATTTACAGAGATCACTGGGGACATTTGAAATTTATCTGGATAAAGGCAATAATAAAACATTGCAAAATGGGTTAACTTCAGTTCCCAGGTTATTTACCAGATTATTAAAGCAATGCTTGGACTGCTCAGAGCTCATAAACATTTATTGTCTTATCTGGAGGATATTCTAACGCTGTATGTTGCTAAATTCAACTTTCAGCCTCAAACTATGTTTAAGAAAATTAAGGTAATACCAACTAAACTTGTTCATCATTGGGATTTATCTATTAACTATTAATTAGCCTGTGACTCCGCCCTGGTGTAAGAGATTGGAATTAATAGGAACCTCCAACAATCTTGTTGCGATGAAACAGCCTCTATTCATCAAGTATAATTGGCAATATAGTGGCTGTGGTTCAGCTGTGCAAGTGGGGGAACTTACATTGTGCAAAGTAGTAATCTCTCAAATGCCATGTAGGTCTTTTGACAGACCTTATGCTATTACCAGCTGAAGCTACCAAGGTCATTATGGTGGACGAACAGTATTCAGCATTTCTCCAGTAATCTGGTCAGTGAAATTTCAGTTATATTATAAACTGATGTGGCTCTAAAGTGGAAAATTATGAATGCCATCTAGTTCGGAGGCGGAGGAGATTTGCATCAGTTAACAATTATTCAGTTATTGGTATGAACTACCTATAGGTTAAAGGGTTATTGAGTGAATATGCATAATCTGCATGCTCAACGTTAAGTTGATACACTATGGTGGTGGCGTATGTTAGTCACGTGGGTGCAATCAAGACAGAATATCCTGTAGTAATTTACCTAATCTCATTTTACGTTGGAGTATCATCATGTACAATCAATGACAACACAAAATGGGTGTTGGATCACAAAGCATTTAATGAAATTATGGTTCAATGGAACACCGAATTGATATGTTTGTTTCCAGGCTCATTTACCGGTTGCAAAAATATGTGGCATAACAGTGGCAAAAGATACAAGGAGAAAGAAGTTATGTTTGTCTCCATTCATTTTGCCTCATTAGTCGGGTCTTGCAATAAAGTCAGGAAGATCCTGCTTTAGGTTGTTCTGTCTGACTGACCTATGCTTCCCGCTTTGTCAGGAATAATAATAAAACCTTTTACGGTTATTCTAAACCTAAAAATTGCTGGTTCAGCCTGTGGCTCGGGAAACCAGTCTCTGCATGATAAAATCAATTTATTGAGTTATAGATTCTGCATAGACGGCTCCTGCGGCTCGGATTGTCAGACCGATCCATGTATGTGCTCGCTGCAGAGTGCAGTGATAGCACCAAGAAAGGAAACCATTACATTTCCTCTTCAGGAGATGGGAAGCGTTTGTTTAAATACTTATGTTATATCTAATATGGTACAGATAACTGACGTCTTGGAGTTCATTTCAAATAGTTCTTTGACAATAAATTAAGTTATAGGACCATTAACTGTGCCCAACGTGTCTTCCCATCATATTTGCTACAGCAAACGGGACCCACTCAGTCGGTTTTCACCCTCTAATACCGAGTTATAAAGGATATCTTTCACACAAGTTCTCCCAGGACAAGCACAGGGCAGTGTGGGATATTGAAGTGGTATTAACACTATTTCACCAGGGGGCTCCAGCTACATCCTTAGCTTTGGCTCGGCTCTCATAAGGTAGTTATCCTCATGGCGCTGGTCTCAGCGCAACGGGTTCAGTCACTACATATTGTGACTGGACAGGATGGTTACATCTGCAAATAATATTATCTTTTAATGTTTAGTTAAGCAGAGCGGACGTGAGGTCTCAAACAAGTTTCATGGCATACCCCATGGACCTTCGGCTGTGTATGGTCACACATATACAACAATACGTCTAGTTCACGAAGAGCCTTAGAGGCTCTGAACTAGAAATGTTTGTTAATTACAAAAACTTTATAAAAAGGTGTTGGTTTAGACCATCTCCAGGTGGTTAAAACGGGGTTTGGCTCATACAGGAGTAGATACTGATATTGATAGACCAGGGGTATTTGCCAACTCTATTTTAGGTTCACTGGTTAGTTTACTCCCGGATGAGAGTAGTTACTATTATTTATTCATTATGAATGTTTCCCTCATCTGTCAATGAAGCAGTCGTGGTTGTGTAGACTCGTTTCTCACGGCATGAAATCATAGAGCTTTGAAATCTTCACGGAATCATTCACGTGACTCCGAGGTAAAATAGTAAGATTAAACAAGAACTTACCAGTATGAAGTTTGATCTTTATTTTATGAGTAGTTACGATGAGCGATTACGTGTCCACCGCTCCCTACCCGCTCTCATAAAGATCACTCGGTAGTTCTAGTCTTCTCCAAGTCTTACTTCTATGTTACTTCGACTGCTGTTGTCTGTGATTTCACACCAATGCTTTGAAGATTGACGTGCATGCGGACTGGCGGGGTCTTCACGTAATCGCTCTTCGTAACGCCTCATAAAATAAAGATCAAACTTCAAACTGGTAAGTTCTTGTTTAACTTACTATTCTCTGCAATGGAGGCCAATTCACTGGATGTTTTCATGAGTTACATTTAGCTCTAGGGGCTAACGAAATCAAGGGATGTGGGTAAAAAACAGGAAAGTGGTACTAATTTTAGATGAACAGCCGTGATCATATTGAATGGCAGTGCTGGCTCGAAGGGCCGAATGGCCTATTCCTGCACCTATTTTCTATGCTTGACTATATGGCAATAAAACTTGACCACTTGAATTTGGAGCATTCATGCATGGTGGAGTTAATGTAGTCATGCAGTGTGAAAATAGGCCCTTCGGCCCAACTTGCCCACACCCGCCAGCTACACTACCTGCTTTTGGTCCATATCCCTTCAAACATGCCCTATCCATGTATCAGTCTAACTGTTTCTTAAACATTGGGATAGTCCCTGCCTCACCTGCCTCCCCTGGCAGCTAGTTTCACACACCCACTACCCTTTGTGTGGAAAATGTTACCCATCAGATACCTATGAAATCTTTTCCCCTTCACCTTAAATTTGTCCTCTGGTCCTCGATTCACCTACTCTGGGCAAAATGTATATTTCTAAAGCATTTTTGATTTCTCGAAAGTCGTACTTTTAAAAAGGTAGCATTTCCACAAACATATACCCCCTTTATTAATGTCATGGTTTGATGATTGTAAATTCAAATCAAAATGAAATATACGTCAAAAGGCGAATGCATACTTTCAAAATATTCAGATTTCCCCCCGAGCAAAACATAATTTGTATAACTTTGCAAAATCAGGAAATGTTATGATTATTTCTTGTCCCTTTTTCTAGGTATGTTACAAAACCTACCTGAATCGTGGCTGAGCATCTGCCCCACCCCTTGTGTGTGATTTTGGCGCTGTTTAGAGGGGGCGGGTTTAAAACGCGATTTTTACTAGGCTGTTGCAATCGAAAATGTTCAGCCTAGTAAATCATTAACGGAAAATCGCTGGAAGACCCCGTCGCAAAAGGTATTATTAGTTTTTATGGCCTTGTAAAAAGAGTAATTTAAAAACCACTATCTCACTCCGCAACCTCTCGCAGCCCCAGGGTTTTATAAAGCAAACAATTAAAGGTATGTACCTTATTTTTACATTAAATGGGGCATGTATATAACCCTGTTATTAAAGTTTTCTATAGCGAGTAGTTCATTTTGGGCTCTTTATATCCCGCAGTATTTTTCTGGGCATTTGAGGGCATAAATCTAGCGCAATGTGAACGTTCTAAACCAGCGCGTTCCACATGAACCCACTAGAAGGCCGATTTAAATTGACTTTAATTTACAGCAAATGAACACTAAATTCCTTCCATTTGGCCTATAAATTGATGTAAATGAGATTTAAAAATCATGTTTTATTGTGAATTATTTGTGAATATTATTTGGACACTTGGGCTATTTAAAAATGTTAATCATTTATTAAGAAATGGATAGATGTTTAGATCTAGTAAATTGAAGTTTGAAATTAGCTACAATTGGGTAACTAACTAATTATATGCTTTAATTTCAGGTCATCCAAGTTAGATTATTTTATATTTGATTCAGAATGGTTCAATCTAGGATAACTGAAAATTTCATTCAGTTCTCTTAATTTTTCAGAAGGTTATGTGCTTTTGACTGTCCACGATCACAGCTTTTTTGTTATGTCCATAGAAAATCAATAGGGAACAAGATGCTAATTTCCGAGTATGAAAATGGCCATAACTTTTCTATTACTTGAGATATGAAAGTGAATTATGTATCAAATTAAACTTATTGTTATGCTTTATCTGATGGGATAAATTGCAGACTTGATTTTTTAAATCTCAAAATTTTGTAACATTGCTACTTTTTCCAAGTACAAACAAAAAGAAAACACTTGAAATGATAACACATTTAAAAGATTTTTGTCAAATTTTCTTCCCCCGAACAAATTAGTTTCAAATCTTCCCAACAATAGGAGTAAAATTACCAGCAAGGATATTGGACCTTGTCCCTTCCTCCTACACCATCCCTTTGGCCACACATTCATCTAGCCCATCTTTGAATTCCTATATGCCGGAGCATGTGACACCAGAAGCAATAAGGAGATTACAATCTTAAAGGTCCAATTCATGATTCTGCTATGTAATGCATGGAAGGATACAAATCTAATGCTGGCTAATGGATTAGTGTAAATGGGCAAAGAGGTATGGACAAATGGCCTGCTTAGAGTCATACAGCACGGTAACAGACCCTTCAGCCCAATATGTCCATACTGACCAAGACACCGACCATCTAAGCTAGTCCCATTTTCTCACGTTTGGCCCATGTCCCTTTAAAACTTTTCTATTCATGTATCTGTCCAAATGTATTTTCAATATTGTTATAGTACTTGCCCTAACAATCCCCTCTGGCAACACATTCCAAATTCTTACTACCCCCTGAATGAAAAGTTGTCCATCCGGCTCCTATTAAATCTTTCCCATCCCACCTTAAACCTAAGAAACATAGAAAATAGGTGCAGGAGTAGGCCAGTCAGCCCTTTGAGCCTGCACCACCATTCAATATGCTCATGGCTGATCATCCCACTCAGTATCCTGTACCTGCTTTTGTTCCATACCCCCTGATCCCTTTAGCCACAAGGGCCACATCTAACACCCTCTTAAATATAGCCAATGAACTGGCCTCAAATACATTCTGTGGCAGAGAATTCCAGAGATTCACCACTCTGTGTAAAAAATGTTTTTCTCATCTCAGTCCTAAAAGATTTCCCCTTTATCCTTAAACTGTGACCCCTTGTTCTGGACTTCCCCAACATCTGGAACAATCTTCCTGCATCTAGCCTGTCCAACCTCTTAAGAATTTTGTAAGTTTCTATAAGATCCCCCCTCAATCATCTAAATTCTAGCAAGTACAAGCCAAGTCTATCCTGTCTTTCTTCATATGAAAGTCCTGACATCCCAGGAATCAGTCTGGTGAACCTTTTCTGTACTCCCTCTATGGCAAGAATGTCCTTCCTCAGATTAGGTGACCAAAACTGTACGCAATAGTCCATGTGTGGTCTCACCAAGACCATATACAGCTGCAGTAGAACCTCCCTGCTCCTATACTCAAATTCGTTTGCTATGAATGCTAACATATCATTCGCTTTCTTCACTGCCTGCTGCACTTGCATGCCCACTTTTAATGACTGGTGTACCATGACACCCATGTCTCGTTGCATCTCCCCTTTTCCTAATCGGCCACCATTCAGGTAATAGTGTACTTTCCTGTTTTTGGCACCAAAGTGGATAACCTCACATTTATCCACATTATACTGCTCTGCCATGCATTTTCCCACTCACCCAGCCTATCCAAGTCATCTTGCAGCCTCCTGGCATCCTCCTCACAGCTAACACTGCCCCCCAGCTTTGTGTCATCCGCAAACTTGGAGATGTTGCATTTAATTCCCTCGTCCAAATCATTAATATATATTGTAAATAGCTGGGGTCCCAGCACTGAGCCTTGCGGTACCCCACTAGTCACTGCCTGCCATTGTGAAAAGGACCCGTTTACTCCTACTCTTTGCTTCCTGTCTGCCAGCCAGTTCTCTATCCACATCAATACTGAAACCCCAATACCGTGTGCTTTAAGTTTGCATACTAATCTCTTATGTGGGACCTTGTCGAAAGCCTGAAAGTCCAGATATAACACATCCACTGGTTCTCCCTTATCCACTCTACTATTTACCTCCTCGAAAAATTCTATAAGATTCGTCAGACATGATTTACCTTTCATAAATCCATGCTGACTTTGTCCAATGATTTCACCAATTTCCAAATGTGCTGCTATCCCATCTTTAATAACTGACTTTAGCAGTTTCCCCACTACCGATGTTAGACTAACTAGTCTGTAATTCCCCTTTTACTTTCACCCTCCTTTTTTAAAACGTGGGGTTACATTAGATACCCTCGAATCCTCAGGAACTACTCCAGAATCTAAAGAGTTTTGAAAAATTATCACTAATGCATCCACTATTTCTGGGGCTACTTCCCCAAGTACTCTGGGATGCAGCATATCTGGCCCTGGGGATTTATCAGCCTTAAATCCATTCAATTTACCTAACACCACTTCCCGGCTAACCTGGACTTCACTCTGTTCCTCCATCTCATTTGACCCCCGGTCCCCTGCTATTTCCGGCAGATTAATGTCATGTTCCCCATGATCAATTCACCTGTTTCTGACTGCAAGTGACCTATATTTGTTTTAACTAATCTTTTTCTCTTCACATATCTACAAAAATCTTTTCAGTCAGTTTTTATGTTACCTGCCAGTTTTCCTTCATAATCTATTTTCCCTTTCCCAATTAGCCCTTTGTCCTCCTCTGCTGGACTGAATTTCTCCCAGTCCTCTGGTAGGCTGCTTTTTCTGGCTAATTTGTATGCTTCATCTTTTGTTTTGATACTATCCCTGATTTCCCTTGTTGTCCATGGATGCTCTACCTTCCCTGATTTATTCTTTTGCCAAACTGGGATGAACAATTGCTGTAGTTTATCCATGCAGCCTTTAAATGCCTTCCATTGCATATCCACCGTCAACCCATTAAGAATCAATTGCCAGTCTATCTAGGCCAATTCACGTCTCATACCCTCAAAGTTACCTATCTTTAAGTTCAGAGCCCTTGTTTCTGAAATAATTATGTCACTCTCCATCCTAATGAAGAACTCAACCATATTATGTTCACTCTTGCCCAAGGGGCCACGCACCACAAGACTGCTAACTAATCCTTCCTCATTACTCAATACCCAGTCTAGAATAGCCTGCTCTCTCGTTGGTTCCTCTACATGTTGGTTTAGAAAACTATCTCGCATACATTCCACGAAATCCTCTTCCTCAGCACCCCTGCCAATTTGATTCACCCAATCTATATGTAGATTGAAGTCACCCATTATAACTGTTTTATCCTTGTTGCACGCATTTCTAATTTCCTGTTTGATGCCATCCCCAACTCCACTACTACAGGCCTGTACACAACTCCCACTAACATTTTCTGCCCCTTAGCGTTTCGCAGCTCTACCCATATTGATTCCACATCCTCCAAGCTAATGTCCTTCCTTTCTATTGCGTTAATCTCCTCTCTAACCAGCAATGCTACCCCACCTCCTTTTCCTTTCTGTCTATCCCTCCTGAAAATTGAATATCCCTGGATGTTCAGCTCCCAGCCTTGGTCACCCTGGAGCCATGTCTCCGTGATCCCAACTATATCATAATCATTAATAGCTAACTGCACATTCAACTCATCCACCTTATTACGAATGCTCCTTGCATTGAGACACAAAGCCTTCAGGCTTGTTTATACCAATCTTACCCCTTATATAATTATGTTGAAAAATGGCCCTTTTTGATTTTTGCCCTGGATTTGTTTGCCTACCACTTTTACTTTTCACCTTGCTACCCATTGCTTCTACCCTCATTTTACACCCCTATGTCTATCTGCTCACACATTTAAGAAACCCACCACCTCTTATTCTCTGTTTATTATATTTTTCTTCTTTCTCCCTACATGTTGGGTCTGAGTGCTTCCCTTCTCTGCCTCCTGCCTCGCACGGTCTACTAGCTTTCTCTATTTGAGTCCCTCCACCAACCGTTCTAGTTTAAAGTCTCTCCAGTAACCTTTGCAAATCTCCTCGCTGACCAGGAATCAAGAACTCTGGTTCTTGATTCCTTTACCCTGGGTAAAGATTCAGTGCATTCACACTATCCCCCTCATGATTATATATACCTCTACAAGATCAGCCATGATCACATTGAATGTCAGTACTGGCTCGAAGGGCCAAATGGCCTACTTCTGCACCTATTGTCTATTGTCACACCTTGTTAAAGTTCTAACCGCGATATAAGACAACAAACCACATTAGTCACTTTAAGAAGATAACAATTCCTCTTTATTATGCATGTGAGAGTTGGAGAACAACCACAAGTATTTTTTTTCAAATTCAAAACAGACTTTCTTCAAGAGATTCAAGAGAGTTTATTGTCATGTCCCTGATAGGACAATGAAATTCTTGCTTTGCTTCAGCACGACAGAACATAGAGAGTGGTGAATCTCTGGAATTCTCTGCCACAGAAGGTAGTTTAGGCCAGTTCATTGGCTATATTTAAGAGGAAGTTAGATGTGGCCCTAGTGGCTAAAGGGATCAGGCAGTATGGAGAGAAGGCAGGTACAGGATACTGAGTTGGATGATCAGCCATGATCATATTGAATGGCGGTGCAGGCTCGAAGGGCCGAATGGCCTCCTCCTGCACCTGTTTTCTATGTTTCTACAACAGAACATAGTAGTCATTGATTACAAAACACATCAGTGTGTCCATATACCATTATATAAATATATACACACATGAATAAATAAAGTGCAAATAACAGATAATAGTAAGATTAAACGAGAACTTACCAGTTTGAAGTTTGATCTGTATTTTATGAGGAGGAACGTTGAGGGAATACGTGAAGAAGCCCGCGTACGACGCATGCGTGTCATCCTTCAAAGCAGCGGTGTGAGGTCACAGATACACTATAATGACCTAAAATAGTAAGATTATTAAAGAGATACCAGTTTAACATATGACCATACGAGGGTGGGTGCGGAGGGCACGTATTCCCTCAACGTTCCTCCTCATAAAATACAGATCAAACTTCAAACTGGTAAGTTCTCGTTTAATCTTACTATTTTACTTCGGAGTCACGTGAGTGACTACGTGAAGATTTCAAAGCTCTGTGACCTCATGCCGTGGAACGAGTCCATGCTTCACAACTGCCTTGGTAGTTTGGGAGAAATTGTTAATGATATTCAAAACATTCATACCAATTATTTAATGGAAATGATAAATAATATCGAATTAATTCAAATCATAACCCCGTATTCTTCATGGATAAATTATCATACAGAACTTAAAATGTTCCCCGAAAACGTTCCCATACTGCTAACTGGTTTGTTATAACATTTCTGAAAAAACGTTTTCTCCGACAACCATCCTGCAATCCTGAGGATTTGGTCCATGGATACATCAAGGCGTTTTGCTGCGGATGTAGCTGCAGCCCTGGTGGAGTGAGATTTAAATATGTTAGTGTCCACTCCCGCCTATCGTAACCCATATTTCAGCCACCGCGAAATGGTCTGAATTTACACTCTACGGTACGGTTTCTTATAGCTGATTAAACGCCATTCCCTTGCCTCTGATAGCCTTTGTCCTTTCACTGTATAACAAAACGTGCTTCACTATACAGAGGCGTTTGTCCTCCGGGTAGGCCATAAATTCTATGACCTGCCGCGCTGATCCTGGTCTATTATGTTTAATAACACGGTCCTGGATCACAAAAACCAAACTTCCTGCCGCCATAGTGAAGCCATCCAGTCTTACTTTTTTGCAATAACTGGACCCTTTGTGCTGTGCCTAGCGCCATCAGCATTACCATTTCTTAGTTAGTTTATCCAGATTTAATGCTGTAGCCCGGCGACCAATTCCTTAGCATAGTCAGGACCACACTTACCTCCCAGATTTGTTATATCTTGTTTTGGGTGGCTTGGTGTTAAAATTGCCTCTTAAAAGTTTAACTACCAGAGGATGTGATCCCACAGACTGTCTTTCTGTTCCTTGCCACCAATAACTTGACAATGCACTTCTGGCACTATTCACAGTGCTGTAACTAAGTCCTTCATAGTGCAGGCTGGTGAGAAAACTTCTAGCACCGCCGGAACATCCTTATTTCTGTGGTCCAGATAGTTATTATGGCAGTAATTAGTCCATTTTTTAATATGACCTAAATACTGTTTTTGTGTAGACCTTCTTTGTGCTGCTGTGATCATGTCCACAGTTCTTTTGCTGCTTGATAGCCCCATGCCCCTTGGCGAGTCTTTCAGAGTCTACAACCCAATAATTCAATATTTTCTATGGCATGGATAGCTATCCTGAGTTACTGGATGCACCAGTAACTTAGGACTATGTCTTAAAGTTATACATGGTTCCAGCACCATGTCCTGTACCACGGAAACCCATGGTTAGGTAAGCCAATCAGGTACTAAGAAAATCCCAGATGCCGATTCCTGTTGAATTTCCCTTAGTGCCCGATTGATTAGGCAGAAAAAAGGAAGAAATGCATAAATGAACCATTTCCCCCAGTGCAGTGAAAATGCATCTGTACCTTCTGCCCCAGGATCTGGTTCCAATGATACATACCTCGGTAACTGGTGATTTAAAACCTGGATGCAAATCTAATACCCGGCCTTCCATACTTTACTGTGATTTCAGCAAATACCGTTCTATCCAACATCCATTCAGTACTTTCAATAAATTTTTGTGACCTGGTGTCTGCCACTAAATTAGTATCCCTGGTAGATACGTAGCCCATAACCAAATAGTCCTTTGGACACACCATAGCCAAATTGAGTTTGCCAATTCATCACAAGATGTTGATATATTTCCACCCATATGACTTATATATGCCACCACCGAGGTATTATCTATCTGCAATCTAACATGCTGCTGTTTCATTCCTGAGCAATAAGATTTTAACCCATAAAATGCACTTAACATTTCTAAGTACTTTATACCCTTAGTGTTAAGTAGGTTTGCTTCTTGTATATTCCATCTCCCCCCAGAGCTCAAGATGGTATCAGTTGTACCCCAACCAATTGCACTGGCATCTGTTTGTAATAGCACAGACGGGTTGTCAATAACTATTGGGTTGGAGCCATACTTAACATTGTGTTCCCACCATTGTAATTCTTTTATGGCTTAAATTGTTAGCTCCATTGGCCCTCAAAAAATGGCCTCTATTAATTTTTAGTGCTCTAATGTTTTTGTAACTCTGTGACTTTTCCTATTAGTAAAGTCATTAACATATTAAATGTGTTAATGGTGTCAATTTTGACTTAATTGGATGGATAATGAATCTCAGCTGTTCACACAATTGTTTTGTGGCAACCACTGCCTGACATGCCAATTCATAAATATTCCCACAATAAGTATTCATCCAACTATGTAATTACTCTATGATTTTGTTGTTGCAGCAATGCCAAAGCTGGTTTAAGAATTTTACCTCTGATGAGTATTGTATAGTAAGCATCTTTAAGATCAATACTTGCCATAAAGTAGCCTGCTGAAACTAACTCTTTAGCAGTGCTAAAAGTATCCATTTTAAAATGAACATATTGCACAACATTGTGAAGCGTTGATAAATCAATAATAATACGGCAACCCCCATCTTTCTTATTTCTAATAAATATGTTTGAGACAAATTCCCGTTGTTCAGGTTTGGTTTGTTCAATTACCCCTTTAGTGAATAATCTATGTAGTTCTATGTGGGCTTTAGCTTGTTCCCATTTAGTAAGCATGTATATTCTGTCCAGTGTATATTGTACTGGAAAGGTTTTGTTTGTGTAGAAACTCTATCAGATATCCCTTAATACTTCTAAGAATATATCTGTCCATAGTTATATTACACCATGCTTCCAAATGAAGTTGCAATGTCCCTCCAACTTCTGTGCTCCCTATTAATTCTGGAGCCCCAGATTCACCTACCTCCATGGTTATCGGTGGTAACTGAGTTATTTTCTTGGTTTCACTCGTGGTTGTGGAGGGCCTTGAGGTTGAGGTTGGGGTAGATGCTGAAGTAGAGGCGTTCGCATCTCCCACAGTGGTCGTCCCGGCCCAAATATTCACCATGTCACTGACGGCCGAACCTGCTGCAGCCACTCATACTGGTTCCCCAGCTCCACAAAAGTGGCCGCTGCTGGCTGCGCTATATCTTGCAGCTGCTCATCCTCACTCCGGTATCGGTAAGTATTATCCGGAGGCTGTATCGCCACATCACTTTCGCAGTGATGTCTTTATTAACACTGGCAGCCATCCTGGCCCAGTCAGCTCTTCAATACCCTCCTCAGAGGCGTCTGACATTTCATGCAGTCCTTATGGGAAACTGCTGTGGGACTTATATTTTTTGCCCACTGTGGCTATCCTCCATATCCCGGAGCCTGCCACTGTGGAGAAATTTACTCCAGCAACCGCTCCAGCCGACTTACATGCTCTCGGGCACTAGTCGATCGCGGGTGCTTTAATATATCAGACCGCTCCTGCCGACCTTGGTGCTCTCGGGCACTAGTCGCACGCGGTATTTCCCGCAGCCGGGCCCCATGCCTACGGGCACTGGTCGCTCCCGGCCGCCCGATATAACTATGCCGCTCCTTGTCCACATTCATGTGACTGCCACTATGAAGGAGCTCCTTTTTCCCCCGCTGTTCCCGTCCCCCGTACACACGGGCACTGGTTTGCGGGTCCTCGCTCCGCCGCTGACCACACCGGTCCTGTATGTGGGTCCACCACTCCACCCGGTCCCGGTACTCCCAGGCACCTGTGCTGGCTGCTGATCATGCTGCAGCCACTCGTACCGGCTTCCTTCAGCGTGGGCTAGCGGGTCCAACGCGTGCTCAGTGCTCTTCGGCACTGACAGCTCGCTATTTTTAGAACATTGCGGAAGTGCCGTTAATGCGCCCTTTCCGCACTTCCAGCGCCTCGGAACCATCTAGTACTTTAACAAAAGGATTAACACACATATTTTATGAAAACCCCATTTTTGTTTTACACCATTTTCCCACATACCTATAGTAAGGGTCCGTGGTGTTGTACCCGAGTCGTCAGGAAACCCTGCTGCAGCGTCGTTATCCTGTCGCTGAAGTCGGCTCCGTCCCCTGTTTTAAAACAAATTAACGGGCCCCCAGCCTCTGCTGGCTGCCTGCAATCTGCAGACTCTCCCCAGCCAGCTGCTGGTCCTATATATCCCAGCTGTGGACAGGTGTAGTAATAAACAAAAACTGGAGAAAATCGGGGGGTGGGGTAAGTTTGGCACAGCTATTCCCATAACGGGAATTCAGCCTGTTGCCTGTCCCCCCCCCCCGCCGCCTCTATTCCAGCGCGTTCCAGCGGTCCCAACGCGTACTCAGTGCTCTCGGCACTGACCGCTCCCCGCTATTTTTAGACCTGCGGAACCCCCGTCAGTTCCGCACCTTCCAGCCCCTCAGACCCATAAATTAGTCATGCACTCACCGACTAGTGGGGCTGTTACGGAGTTGTCGGGAAACTGCTCCAGCGACCGTTGTCCTGGCTCTAAAGTCGGGTCCGCTCCTGTTTAAAAGAAATTAACGGCCCCCGGCCGGTGCTGGCTGCCTGCAATTCTGCAGACTCTCCCCAGCCAGCTTCATCAGCCTTCTAGATAAAAAAAAAAAGGTAAGTACAAAAAACGAAGTTCCCTTACCTGTTGCAGGTTCAAGTCCTGCCAATTTGGAGGAACGTCCTTCCTCCAGCGATGACGAGTTCGAATGTGTGTAGCGATATGACACGCATGCGTCGTACGCGGGCTTCTTCACGTAGTCACTCACGTGACTCCGAAGTAAAATGGGCTATTAATGTTCAGAGCTTTGTCCGAGCCAGGTTTAATAGCCTAATGGCTGTGGGGAAGTAGCTATTCCTGAACCTGGTTGTTGCAGGCTCCTGTACCTTCTACCTGAAGGTAGCGGGGAGATGAGTGTGTGGCCAGGATGATACTGCCAGCCTTTTTGAGGCAGTGACTGCGATAGATCCCCTCGATGGAAGGAAGGTCAGAGCCGATGATGGACTGGGCAGTGTTTACTACTTTCTGTAGTCTTTTCCTCTCCAGCGCGCTCAAGTTGCCGAACCAAGCCACAATGCAATCGTTCAGCATGCTCTCTACTGTGCACCTGTAGAAGTTAGAGAGAGTCCTCCGTGACAAACCGACTCTCAGTTGATATAAACAGGACTGTGGGTTCCCACCCTAATCCTTCCAAAGTCCACACTCAGTTCCTTGGTTTTGTTGGTGTTGAGGGCCAGGTTATTGTGCTGGCACCATATGGACAGTCGCTCGATCTCTCTTCTGTACTCTGACTCATCCCCATCAGTGATATGTCCCACAACAGTGGAGACGTTAGCGAACTTGATGATGGAGTTTGCACTATGACCGGCTACACAGTCATGAGTATAGAGTAAGTGCAGCAGGGGGCTGAGCACGCAGCCTTGAGGTGCTCCCGTGCTGATTGTTATCGAGTCTGACATTTCCACTAATACGAACAGACTGGTCTGTGAATGAGGAAGTCGAGGATCCAATTGCAGAGGGATGTGCAGAGACCCAGTTCTACGAGTTTGGTGACCAGCTTGGAGGGGATGATTGTATTAAATGCCGAGCTATAATCAATGAATAATAGCCTGACATGAGTTTTTGTTGTCCACGTGGTCCAGAGCGGAGTGGAGGGCCAGCGAGATCGCATCCACCATTGACCTGTTGTGGCGGTAAGCGAACTGCAGTGGGTCCAGGATTTTGTCGAGGCAGGAGTTTATTTGCGCCATGATCAACCTCTCAAAGCACTTCATCACCCCAGGCGTTAGTGCCACTGGTCGATAGTCATTGTACCATGACATGGGTGTCATGGTACAGCAGTCATTGAAAGTATGCATACAGGTGCAGCAGGCAGTGAAGAAAGGAAATGGTATGTTAGCATTCATAGCAAAATGATTTGAGTATAGGAGCAGGTGGTTCTACTGCAGTTGTACACGGTCTTGGTGAGACCACACCTGGAGTATTGCGTACAGTTTTGGTCTCCAAATCTGAGGAAGGACATTATTGCCATAGAGGGAGTGCAGAGAAGGTTCACCAGACTGATTCCTGGGATGTCAGGACTTTCATATGAAGAAAGACTGGATAGACTCGGCTTATACGCGCTAGAATTTAGGAGATTGAGGGGGGATCTTATAGAAACTTACAAAATTCTTAAGGGGTTGGACAGGCTAGATGCAGGAAGATTGTTCCTAATGTTGGGGAAGTCCAGGACAAGGGGTCACAGCTTAAGGATATGGGGGAAATCCTTTAAGACCGAGATGAGAAAAATATTTTTCATACACAGAGAGTGGTGAATCTCTGGAATTCTCTGCCACAGAGGGTAGTTGAGGCAAGTTCATTGGCTATATTTAAGAGGGAATTCGATGTGGCCCTTGTGGCTAAAGGGATCATGGGGTATGGAGAGAAGGCAGGTACGGGATACTGAGTTGGATGATGAACCATGATCATATTGAATGGCAGTGCAGGCTCGAAGGGCCGAATGGCCTACTCCTGCACCTGTTTTCTATGTATGAGGCATGTCACCTTACTCTTCTTGGGCACTGGTATAATTGATGCCCTTTTAAAGCAGGTGGGAACCTCAGACCTCAGAAGTAAGAGGTTGAAAATGTCCAATGTATAAACTCCAGCCAGTTGGTCCAAACAGGTTTTTAGAAGCCGCCCAGGTATATCATCAGGTCCAGGCACTTTTCGAGGGCACACCCCTCTGAAGGATTTCCTGACGTCGGTCTCTGTGACTGAGACTGAGACTGAGACTGAAATACCATCACAGCGAATGGGGGATCGGGAAGGCACATCGGTGTTCTCCCTTTCAAAGCATGCGTAAAACGCATTGAGTTCGTCGGGGAGTGATTTTTCGCCGACATTCGAGCTGCCTCCTGATTTCGCCGACATTCGAGCTGCCTCCTGATTTCGCCTTGTAGGAGGTGATTGCATTCAGGCCCCGCCACAGCTGCCGAACATCTGTCGCATGCTCCTGGGAAAGTTTAAAGTCCGGGGCTCCTGTAGCTGCGGGAGATCGCAAAATTGCCAGAGCCTTCAGGTGCCCAAGCAGCTTGTCCGAAACGGCACCTATTTCTGCCGTTTTCCTGATCCAGGTGAGTTGATGGAAGTTGTATTTAAACCATTTATATTTCTGGTGCTCCGCAAAAGTCGCCACAGGCAGGCGCCATCTTGCTTTAATTATATAGTAATAATTATATACAATTCAGGAACCGTGCAAATTCAACCGACATTCTCGGAGGTTATACAAACATTCAATAATGCTTACATAAATTTATCCCCCACCCATGCCACTCATGTGGCCTACTGTCGTGGAATCCCTTCCCTTCCCTAGACGGTGGTCCTCCCCCACCGAGCCTTGGCGTTGGCAGCACCAAGCTTAAGTGCGTCCCTCAGCACGTACTCCTGCCTTCTGCAGCGGGCCAGTCGGCAACATTCCCCGACGGACAGCTCACTCCACTGGGAGGCCAACAAAGCTCAGGCAGACCAAAGGGCGTCTTTCACGGAGTTGATGACCTTTCAGCAGGACTTGATGTCAGTCTCTGAATGTGTCCCTGGGAATGTAAATCACAGAGTCCTCTGTGACAGAGCTGTTCAGAATAAATCATGACAGGTAGCCTTGTAAACCAATTTCAGACTTTGCAAAACTTTGCTACATACTCGGTGCCCCTTGTGGTCCCACACAATTGTATTGTGCAAACAGTACATTTATACTTGAGTTTTCACAGGCTGTTAATCACACAGTCGGTACATTCCTTAGCACATTCCTCAGCACATCCCTCCACTAGCTCTTATCTTTTCCGGCACCAGTTCTTATTTTGGCTGGATCAGACTTGTCTTTAAAAGTGATTTGATTTAGCAATCCGGGGTCTTGTCCTTTTAGTTCCAACATCCTGAATCTTTTTCTTTTGTCATGCATTACATCACAATCTCAGTTACACAGAGCATTTTATCTTGTTTCCACATATTTCCTGCATGAGCTGTTGCTCTGCCCGTACACTCTTAACCCTTTCAGTTCTAAACTCTTTCAACCTCATCCTCCTGCACTCCAAGGAATAGCACCTTTTCTGTGCGCCACCATTCTGTGTAAAGGGCCTGTCCCACTTACGTGTCATTGGCACGCAAATTACGCGACCTCGTGGTCGCATTGAAGTGCACGGGCATCGTGTGGCCGCGCGGGGCCGGTCCCACTGAGAAGCGCGGAGGGGAATGGAGTTGTGCGCGACATCGCACGAAGCCCCCCTTCCCCCGCCTGATGGGCCTGTCCCACTTTGGCCATCAGTTCCGTGACAGGCCGTTGGCGCGCAAAGATTTTGTTCACTACAAACATTTCGGAGCCCCGCGCGATGTCTGGAGCAAAGGCGGATGTAAATGAGATCCATTGCGATTGGACACCTGTGAGCATTGGGCATTGTGACATCACACAATGGAACGTTCACCAACGTTCTATGGGCGAGAAGCTGTTTGATTTTGAAAATGTTTATGTTTTTTACCGTAAAAGCAGGGAAAGGTTGAACATTAAGGGGAGGAGGAAAAACCCTCCGGCAATATGTAACAATTTTTTTCGATTTTGCAAATTTTGAGGGAGGAGATTCACAAATGCCTAAAACGAATATTCGCGAATTAGAATCCGCACAAACCAACACTAGTGTTTTAAATATATACTAGACCAAGTGCAGACCCGACGCGCGCTTGCAGGGGGGGGGGGGGGGGGGGGGGGGGGGGGTTGCTGTGGCTTCACAAGCACACTAACCACCCGACGGAGAGAGGAGGGGAGAGAGAGAGAGAGAGAGAGAGAGAGAGAGAGAGAGAGAGAGAGAGAGAGAGAGAGAGAGAGAGAGAGAGAGAGAGAGAGAGAGAGAGAGAGAGAGAGAGAGAGAGAGAGAGAGAGAGGAGGGAGGAGAGAGAGAGAGAGCGAGAGAGAGAGGAGGAGAGGGGAGGGGGGGAGAAATAGGAGCGAAGAAGAAGAGAGGGAGGGAGGGGGAGAGGGATATGTAAATGAGATCCAATCTATTCCCCACTCCCTATCACAAGCACACTAACCACCCCCCACACACACACAGGGGGGGGGGGGGTGAGAGTGGGGTAGGGGGAGATGGAGTTGGGAGGGGGAGGGAGGGGATACCACTGTGTCCCGTCCCCTCAAACGTACGGATGCAGGGGGAGAAGGGGCCTGCGGCTTAACACGCACACTAACCGCCTCCCACACACATGGGGGGAGGGGGGGGGAAGAGAAGGGAGATGGAGAGGCTAGGGGGTGAGGAGAGGGGGAGTGGGAGGGGAGGAGGGAAGAGAGTAGAGGGGAAGAGAGTAGAGGGGAGAGGCGAAAGGTGGGGGGAGAGATGAGGGGGAGTGGGGAGAGAGGAGGGGGAGGGGGGGTTTGGAGGAGGGGAGAAGGAGGGTGGAGGAGGGGTGGGGGGGAGGGGAAGAGGGGGGCAGGGGAAGAGGGGGGGAAAGGAAGAGAGAGAGAGAGGGGGAGGGGGGGAGAGGGAGAGAGAGAGAGAGAGAGAGAGAGAGAGAGAGACGCACACACACACACACATACACAAACACACACACACATACACACACACGCACACACACACACATAAACCCACACCCACACACACACACACACCACACAAACCATCCCCACAACAAACACACTAAACAACCCAGCACATGCACTAACCACCACCCCCAAACACACACACACACACACACTAACCACCCGCTTGATATTATATTAATATTATTCATTGGCTCCTTTTACCCCATTCCTAACCTATCACGAGGGACAAAGAAAGTGGGGCAGTGAAAGAGGGAGAGGAAGAGGAGACGAGGGAGAGAGGGGGGGGGGAAGGGAGATGAGGAGAGAGAGGGAGGTTGGAGAGAGGTGGGGTGGAGGGAGATGGGGGGGGAGAGGGGATGGAGAGGCAGGAGAGAGGATGGAGCAGAGAGTTGGGGGAGAGGGGGAGGAGGGGAAGGGGGGGAGAGGGTGGGGGGGGAGGGGGGAGGACGGGGGAAAGGGGGATGTGGAGGGGGGAGGGGCGGAGGGAGGGGGGAGGAGGAGAAGGGGAGGATGGAGAGGGGGATGGGGGTGAAAGTGGGAAGGGGAGGGGGAGAGTGGGGGGGAGGGAGAGGGGGGGGGGAGGGAGAGGAGGGCTGGAGCGGGGAGGTGGAGGGAGGGAGGGAGGGGGAGGAGGAGATGGGAAGAGAGTGGTAGGAGAGGGGTGTGGAGGAGAGGTGGAGGAAGGGTGATGGGAAGAGATTGGGGAGGGGGGAGGAGAGGGAAGGGGGAGAGCGGGGGGATGGGGTGGGTGGTGGGGGAGGGGATGTGAGAGTGGTGGATAGACGGGATGTGGGAAGGGGCTGAGGGGTATGGGTAAGGGTGGGGGGGGAGAGGGGTGGGAGGAGAGAAGAGGAAAGAGTGTGGAGGGGAAGGAGAAGTGTAGGGGGAGGGAGGAGGAGGAGGGGGAGGTGATGGGGGTGAGGAGGGAGAAGGGGGGAGGGGGGTGATGAGGAGGGGAGGAGATGAGAGGGGGTGGGGAGAGAGGAGAGATGAGAGAGGGGTGGGGAGAGGGGTGAGGAGAGAGGGTTGAGGAGAATAGGGAATTGGGGAGAGAGGAATGAGGGGCGAGAGGGGTAAGGAGAGGGGTGAGCTGAGAGAGGGGAGGAGTGAGAGGGGTGAAGGGAATGGGGGAGAGAGGGAGAGGGGCGAGGATGAGAGAAGTAGAGAAGAGAGGGGTAGGGAGGAAGGTGAGAGAAAGTGGAAGAGAGAATTGGGAGGGGAGGGAGGAGGAGGAGAGGTGTGGGAGAGGGGGATGGGGGGGGAGGGAGTGGGTGAGGGAGATGGGGTAGGGGGAGAGAGAGAGGGGAAGAGTGGAGGGCAGGGGGAGGGGTGGGGGGGAGAGAGGGGAGTGAGGTAGGGGGCAGTGCAATCTATTCCCCACTCCCTATCACCCCCACTCTCCCTCTATTCCCACACTCGTGATCAAACGCTTCGACACAGGCGGGGCTGGGGCAGGAGCAAAGGCATATGTAAATGGAATCTATTGTGATTAGCCACCTGTGAGGGATGGCATTGTGACATCACACAATGAAATGTGCTGCGACATCAGGCGGGGGAGGGGGGGCTGGGGCTGGAGCAAAGGCAGATGTAAATGAGATCCATAGCGATTGGACATCTGTGAGCATTGGGCATTGTGACATCACACGATGGAACGTTCTACAACATTCTATGGGTGAGAAGCAGTTTGATAATTTTACATTTTGAAATTTTTAATGTTTTTTACCAAAAAAGAAGGAAAAGGATGAACCGAGTGTTCTAATTTTACAAACATTAAGAGGAGTTGGAAAAAGCCTCCGGGAATATGTAAAAATGGTTTTGTTTTTGCAAATTTTGGAGGAGGAGATTCACAAACGCCTAAAACGCATATTCGCGAATTAGAACCTGACACCAGCAAACAAAAGTTTTAATAGTTACTTGACCATGTGTAGACCCGCTGGGCCTGTTCCCCCAACGCGCGGTGGGGGGAGGGGGTGCTACGGCTTCACACGCACACTAGTCAAGTCAAGTCACATTTATTTATATAGCACATTTAAAAAACAACTCTCGTTGGCCAAAGTGCTTTACATTTGTTATAAGAATAGCACAACAAAACAGACTACATACATATATGCATGTAGCCCTCACTCAGAGGATGTCAGGAAAGGCTTGGGAGTATGGATAAGCCTTTAGTCTTGACTTAAAAGAGTCGATGGAGGGGGGCAGTTCTGATGGGAAAGGGAAATCCAGCTTATGCCCAGACTGTGGGAATATCAGCAACCCCAAGTCGAAGAAGCTGATCTGAGAGGGCCTGGAGGGTGGTGGGGGTGAGAAGACTTTTTTGTAGGGTGGGGACAAGCGCCAAAAACTCCACGGCTTTGTAGACAATGGAGGAGTATCTTGAAGTTTATACGGAACCGCACAGGGATCCAGTGGAGAGAGGTGAGGATCGGGATGATGTGGTCCGTTTTTTGGGTGCCCGTCAGGAGTCTCGCTGTTGCGTTTTGGACCAGTTGCAGGTGGGGGCAGGGAAGATTGGCTGATGCCAGTGTAAAGGGAGTTGCAGTAATCTCCATCTATCCCCCACTCCCTATCACCCCCACTCTCCCTCCATTCCCACACACGTGATCACGCGCTTCGACGCGGGTGCGGGGCTGGTGCAAAGGCATATGTAAATGAGATCCATTGCGATTGGACATCTGTGAGCATTGGGTATTGTGACATCACACGATGGAACGTTTGTCAACATTCTATGGGTGAGAAGCAGTTTGATATTTTTACCGAAAAAGCAGGGAAAGGATGAACCGTGTGTTATAATTTTACAAACATTAAGAGGAGGAGGAAAAACCCTATGGGAATTTGTAAAAATTGTTTGGTTTTTGCAAACTTTAGAGGAGTAGATTCACATACGCCTAAAACGAATATTCGCGAATTAGAACCCGACACCAACAAACGAGAGTTTAAAAGTTACTAGACCAAGTGCAGGGACCACAGGGGTCTGTTCCCCAACGTGCAGTGGGGGGGGGGGGGGGGGGGGGGGGAGTGCTGTGGCTTCACATGCACAAACCTCCCCACACACACAGGGAGGGTGTGGTAAGATGGAGACGGGGTGGGAGAGAGGGGAGACCGCTGGGTCCCGTCCCCTCACTGTGCAGTTGGGGTGGGGGGGGGGGGGGGAGGGGGGGGGGGGGGGAGGGTGGGGGGGGGGGGGGGGTGGAGGGGAGGAGGGAGTGGGGGGGGGGGGGGGGGGGGGGGGGGGGGGGGGGGGGGGGGGGGGGGGGGGGGGGGGGGGGGGGGGGGGGGGGGGGGGGGGGGGGGGGGGGGGGGGGGGACTGGGGGGGGGGGGGGGGGGGGAGGGGGGGGGGGGGGGAGAGAGAGAAGAGAGAGAGGAGAGGGGAGGGAGAGAGGAGCGAGAGGCGAGGAGAGAGATAGAGGGGATGGGGAGGAGAGAGAGAGAGAGGGGGAGAAATAAAGAGAGGGTGGGGGGGGGGAGGGAGGGCGAGAGGGGGAGGGGGTGAGGGAGGGGAAAAGATAGAGGGGAGGAGGGGTGGAGAGAGAGGGGATGGAGAGAGGGGGAGGGAGGGAGGGAGATGAGAGAGGGAGTGGGGGAGAGACGTGAGGGGGAGAAGGAGGGGAGATGGAGGGGGAGGGGGGGAAAGTCATAGAAGAGAGGGAGGGGAGAGAGACGGGGAGAAAGAGAGGAGGGAGGGGAATGGGGAGGGGGAGGAGGGAGATGGGGGTAGGGGGAGAGAGGGGGGAAGAGGGTGGGGGGAGGGTGGGGAGGGGTTAGTGGCAGTCCATCTATTCCCCACACCCTATCACCCCACTCCTCTCCTTCTATTCCCACACTCGTGATCACACATTTCGACACAGTCTGCGGGGGGCGGGGCTGGGGCTCGAGCAAAGGCATATGTAAATGAGATCCATTGCGATTGGCCATCTGTGATGGATGGCATTGTGACATCACACAATGGAACGTGCTGCAACATCAGGCGGAGGGGGGGGGGGGGGGTTGGGTTGGGTACTGGAACAAAGACCTATGTAAATGAGATCCATTGCGATTGAACATATGTGGGCATTGTGACATTACACGATGGAACATTGATATTTTTTACATTTTGAAATGTTTTATGTTTTTTACCAAAAAAGCAAGGAAAAGATGAAGCAAATGTTCTAATTTAACAAACATAAAGAGGAGGAGGAAATACCCTACAGGTATTTGTAAAAATTGTTTAGTTTTTGCAAATTTTGGAGGAGGAGAGTCACAAACGCTAAAAAACGAATATTCGCGAAATAGAACCCGGACAAACCAACATGAGAGTTTTATATATATTAAGATAAGATAAGATAAGATAAGATAGATAGATAAGATAAAGGATGGTGTTACGCAGTACTTAGAAGTTCACGATAAAATAGGCCGAAGTCAGCATGGTTTTGTAAAGGGAAGATCTTGCCTGACAAATCTGCTGGAGTTCTTTGAGGAAGCTAATAGCTGGACAGACAGGGGAGACTGTAGATGTTGTTTACCTAGATTTTCAGAAGGCCAAATAAGGTGCCACACGTCAGGTGCTAGGGAAGGCAAGAGACCAGGATATTTAAGGGAAGATACTAGCATGGCTACAGGGTGGCTGGATGGCAGAACGCAAAGAGTTGCATATAAAAGGTGCTTTTTTTGGTTGGCTGCCCAGTGAAAAAGTGGAGTCTGCCAAGGGTCAGTGCTGGGGCCGCCTTTCTCTTCACGTTGTATATTAATGATAAGGATAAATGAATTGAAGGCTTTGTGGCCAAGTTTGCAGATGATGCTAAGATAGACGAAGGGGCAGGCAGTGTAGAGGAAGCAATGACTTAGAACGTCTTAGACAGGTTAGGAAAGGTGTTGTATTTTGGGACGTCTAACAAGGGTAGGACCTGCACAGGTAGGCCTATGGGAGTTTTGTAGAGCATATTGCAAAGGCCTATGTAAATGAGATCCATTGCGATTGTACATCTGTGAGCATTGGGTATTGTGACATCACACGATGGACTGAAGATCCACCAGCCTCCAGGTGAAGAGGTTACTCCTCATCTTGGTCATTTATAGCTCACCCTTACCCTGAGATTGTGCCCCTGGCCCTGGATACCAGAGCCAGTAGAAACCCCCTCCCTGTGTCCAGTCTATCGAGCCTGGTAGAATTTCACAAGGTTCTGCAAGATCGCTCAGTCTTTTGAACACCAAGAATGCTTTACTCTATTTCTCCTCATGTGACAAACCCTTGTAAACCTGAATCTTGGACTGTTTTTCTCTCTATAGACGCTGCCTAAATCTGCGAGCACTTCCCGGATTCTCTGAATTTACCCCAGGAAACTGTCTGGAGAATCTTCAATGCACTCCCTCTACAGAAAGTGCACCTTTCATTAGGTAAGGGCACCAGGTTTGTACATAGTCCTTCAGATATGGTCTCAAAAAAGATACACAGCAGACAGCATTCTATCCAAACGCATTACGACTTGGTTTGGAAACTTCTCTGCCCAAGACCATAAGATATTGCAGATAGTTGTGGACATATTCCAATCCATCACACAGACCAGACTCCCCCTCCCCATCCCCAGCCATGGACTAGATTAACATTTCATGCTGCCCCAGGAAAATAGCCAACATAATCAAAGACCACTCATACCAGGGTCATTCCCTCTTTTCCCATTCTTCCGTCAGGAGAGGCTACAAAAGCGTGAAGGAGCATACTAGCACATTCATAGAAACATAGAAAATAGGTGCAGGAGCAGGCCAATCGGCCCTTCGAGCCTGCACCGCCATTCAATATGATCATGGCGCATCATCCAACTCAGTATCCTGTACCTGCCTTCTCTCCATACCCCCTGATCCCTTTAGCCACAAGGGCCACATCTAACTCCCTCTTAAATATAGTCAATGAACTGGCCTCAACTACCTTCTGTGGCTGAGAATTCCACAGATTCACCACTCTCTGTGTTAAAAATGTTTTTTCTCATCTCGGTCCTAAAAGACTTCCCCCTTATCCTTGAACTGTGAACCCTTGTTCTGGACTTCCCCAACATCGGGAACAATATTCTTGCATCTAGCCTGTCCAACACCTTAAGAATTTTGTAAGTTTCTATAAGATCCTCAATCTTCTAAATTATAGCGAGTACAAGCCAAGTCTATCCAGTCTTTCTTCATATGAAAGTCCTGACATCCCAGGAAACAGTCCGGTGAACCTTCTCTGTACTCCCTCTATGGCAAGAATGTCTTTCCTCAGCTTAGGAGACCAAAACTGTACACAATACTCCAGGTGTGGTCTCACCAAGACCCTGTGCAACTGCAGTAGAATCACCCTGCTCTTATACTCAAATCTTATACTCAAATTCCGTGCGGCTGTCAGTTTGTTGAATGGTCCTCCCATAAAATAAAGGGATAATCCCAATCTCACAATCTAACAACAGTAATACCAATAATAAACCAACAACAATAGCTCATTGAGGTTCTTGTACTTTTTAAGCTGCACTTTCACTGTAACTAACACAGTAGACTACATTCTACACTGGTATATTTATTTTTGTGCTACTTGTACTTTTGTAAGGCTTCATTGTATCATGTATGGTAAGATTTGACTGGATAGTATCCAGAGTTTTTCACTGTAGCTTGATACATGTGACGATAATAATTCAATTCCAAGGCCATGTATAATTCTGGTGACCAATTCCAGGTACCGACGGTGATCACACACTGACTGTACTTGAAACACACAGTGCCAAGGCAACAAGAGGATCGTCAGTCAGAGCCAAAGAAGTGACCAGCCCCGTGATCCCAGGATAGGAACTCCAGCACTCCAATACATCACAACTTGGTCGTCTGAGGTCTGTGAAATATCCCGGGACAGGAGACCAGACTGGATAAATCCTGGGCCTGTATCTAGGCACCGTGCTATATTGTGGGAATAGGAGCCAGGCCTCCACGTAGATACGGGGACAGACAAATGTAACAAGGGTGAAGAGTCATCAACTGCAATTACACAAGAACAGAGACCCTACAGCCTGGGAATGGCAGGATAAGAACCATCTCCTGGGAAACAACATACAGATCCCGGGAAGTACATCACCCAGGCAGACGGGATGGAAGATATTATCAATTGTAAAAGCTGGGTCTGAAAACCGAACACTCCACATACTTGTGAGGATCTTGGGAGTACAGGATCAGTATCCCCTCACAAGACTGTCACCTCGGGGTCAATGCAGGAGGATACGGGGGGTAAACGGGATGACAGCCGGAAACCAACCTCGACCAGAAGATCTCCTCTCCTGCGATTCTCCAAATGATCTC